>NC_136006.1:6550178-6595178 GCF_048128805.1 Centroberyx gerrardi | reverse complement strand
AAGCGCCGCCGCATTGTTTATATTCACGCTTTACGTTACGTTTACATTACACTCGACTATAAAATGAGCTTAACATAAAAAACTCGTGGGCCCCCGAGTTATGGAACGGCCTGCCTGAGAATATTAGAAGGGCCGAGTCTGTCACTGCTTTTAAATCGCAACTGAAAACAACTTTTTTAAACTTCCTAATTGTTTTATTCTCTTTCTCAGTTGGCTTTTATTGCTTAGTGTCTTTTTATGCTATTTCTCTTTATTGATGTCAGTTTTAATATTTTCATGTTCAGCACTTTGTTAGGAAAAGTGGTGCATAAATAAAAGTATTATTAAAAAAGTATTATTATGTCTGTAATTGGCCATTGCTGCATCGTTTTGTGAAAGCAAGACCTGAATATTTTTTTTGATATCAGTTTGAAGCTGTTTTAAAGCCGCACTAGAAACTTTGCGTGTTGGCAGCAGCAAATGGCAGCGAGAGGTCAAATTTGGACTGAAATACCCAGAAATCATATTACGTGATGTCAATAAACGTCACACAGCTCGCTCATGTTTACCAACCCGGCCGGTCTGTGATGCTTTATACCATATATATAGCAGTATACATATCCAACACCAGAATTTAATTGGGGAAAATAGGGTGAATCTGCAGCATCAGGATTGGACGCTCTTCTCTATTGCACCTCCACTTTGTGATTTAGGCTGGTGAAACGGATGTATTTTTACATTAAAATCTTGCATAATGATGCTTTAACATGAGTTATGATCATGCCATAATACCATATGGTGAAAGTCTTGTGCTTGTTTTGGGTTGACGCTGAACTTGTCCACCTCCTGCACGTCGCCGCCCATCAAACGCTTGCTGCAACTCTTTCACGGCTCTTCCTTTCGCTCTATCCTTCCGGTTGCTTCCCTACTAACTCGAACTCCGCATTCGCTCCCACGCCCCTTCTCTGGGTGTCAATAAATCATTTCTCAATAATGATTCACAGAAGAAATCATTTGAATGTTTCCCCGCGGCATGCCAGTAATTCTGCCTACGAGCGAGTAGGTCTTAATCATCGTTTCTCATGCCGTGGGACGCTCTTTGAAGAAGAGAGGCAGACAAACAGACCTGTAGACACACAAACAAACAAACTGATTCACTCACACAGCCAAAGCCAGACTGACAGGCGCTTCTTCAAAGGCAGGTCGAGCGAACGGCTGAGTGACTGATTGACTTACAGACACACACACACACACACACACACACACACCGCGCACCGACTGTAAAAGACACGTTCAAAGCGCTGCTGATCCCGAGCGTCTGAGGCTTCGTTGTCAGAATGGGGTCAGCGTGTGTTTTTATTTCTCCCTCCATCCCTTTTTTGAACCTCGACCAATCGGGTTCCTCCGGGGAGAGATGAGCGGCCTTTGACATCCGGCGTGGGATCAGTGCGGTGTGTCTTCCTGTGACCAGTCGGGTGAGGACGCTGGCTGCAACGGTGTGTGTGTGTGTGTGTGTGTGTGTGGTACTGACAGTGAGCTACAGATGACAGGACAGGAAAGACAGCCAGTCACCTTCGACATTCGACCTCACAGCCGTAAAAACGCCGCAGTTTCTGATGCGAATTTGAGCAGGATAGTTGTATTTTTTCATGCCATCCCTCGCAGGATCTCTCTCTTTCTCTCTATGTGTCAATTTGCTTTCTCGTCAAAGTGTGTGTTTATGTCTCCCTATTGGTCTAATCCTCTCTGTTCTCCCCAAGCAAGCATTTGATGGACAGCAACGTGCAGAAGGAGGCCAAGTTCAACATCAATCCAAACAAAAAAATTTCACAATATGCTATTATGGCACCGATTAAAAAAGAGCTTTGGAAACTGTTTTGAGCTGTTATCAAGCAGATATTCAGGACCCGATTCAGAATACAAGTAGCAGCAATGAAACTTTGTCTCAACTTTCATTTTGGTGCTGTATTTACACTCGTTTTCAACACTGGCGCAGGCCGCCGCATCAACATTTATTCAACGTCAAAATATTTTCCCGGGCTCTTCCTCTCTATCTTCCTCTATGCCTCTCAGCATCCCCCTCTGCAAGCTGCTCATCCTCTAATCTCTGTAATTAAATCACTTCTTCTTGACCATGTGGGTCACCGCCGCCGACGGACATATTTAGTGTGTCAGTGGCACGGGGCTGAGTCTGTAAAAAAGCAATAATCATTAGCTCATATAGCGTGGTCACAGTTTTGTCGATGGATTTGATGGTTTACAGTTGGGCGTATGATCCGGCCTCATTGGTAAATTGATGGCTGTGCCTCTACTCTACTTATATATACGCTAACATCTATCGACTGTGCAGGGGAACTATTGTATCAGTGAGAGAAATCCATATTCTTGTTACCCAGGCTCGTGCAGCGCAGATCTATACATCAAAGCTCACATGAAGCGTCGCCGTCAGAGACTTCGCAATCCTGCTTTTTTTATTTATTTCTTTAACAGTCCGTGTGATCTGAGCCGTCCCGGTGCAGTTAACCCCCGCCCTTCTGGCCGTCCAGGCAGGGCTAAAAAACAAACACCGAGAATTATCGGTGACTACCATTTGACCCGGGTCAGGTATTGTCGTCCCAAAGAGAGGATCCTCTGTCGCTGGGATAATGGGCCGCTCTGTTTTCGTTTTCACAGCTATGAACTCGTGCGATGTTCGCCGAGGGCTTTGGAATGTGTGACGCTCGCAGAATGTGTGTTTCAGTGCGAATGTGAATGGCCTGGGATTTGTGAATGTCACTTTTCCAGCCAATAATGCCGTTGTTTTGCCTTCTGTGTTGAGTGTGTGTGTGTGTGTGTCAGTCCTGGGTTGCATAGTATTTTCAAGTCATGGAATTTCTGGAAGATATATATATATATTTGAGAGGTGTTTTGCAGACAGAAAAAGTGAGGAAATTTGATCAATTGTCTGGGGAAATCAGGGAATATCGGTGTATTTTTCAAATGAGCCACTGTACAGGAATATATCAGAATGTACTTTCCAACTTGTTTCACTTTAATTACATCAGATGGTTCGTGGTTTTCATCTGTTTTCCTCCACAGCGAGCCCGACCGGAGTGGAAACCAGACTGTTTACCCCTTTAGAACTTGTCGGAGCTGCTGAAAAACAAACATTAACAAACCGGGAAGGAATAAAATTTTTAGGTCATGGAAACACTCCCGACTTAGTCATGGAAAAGTCGTTGAATTTAACATCGGGGCCACGGTGGGAACCCCCGGTCACGGATAAGCATGTAAAAAAGCGACTCAAACAGTCATTATAGCGTCCCATGTTTCACACTCAGACCATCTGGCACTGGAGAGACAGGGTAAAACAAACAGAAAGAATCATTTGCTAGTGCTATTTGGCTGATGTGTGGAGAGAGAGAGAGAGAGAGAGAGAGAGAGAGAGAGAGAGAGAGAGAGAGAGAGAGAAAGACGGAGCACTTAAAATTTTTAGGTACTGTCTTCCATCTTCCATCTGCTCTCTGTAACACTCGCTCTCTTTCTGTCCTTCCTGCACGCCAGAGCTAATTCACCGGATGACAGACGTGTCGACAGATGTTTCACAGCAGACATACACACACTCTCTCTCTCTCTGTCTGTCTCTCTCTCTCTCTCTCTCTCTCTCTCTCTCCAACCTGACATGATGAGCATGACGTCCCGGGAGTCCGAGTTGTCTTCCATTTATGTTTTGTCCATAACGCTGTCTTCTCTCCTCGACACACACACATCACAGCCATCAATCCCTCGCCTGTTCTCCATCAACGTCTCCCTGCAACTTCTGCCTTTGCAATGCCAATCAACCCCTCCTTCCTTCACCAACACACACACACACACACAGACACACACAGCTCCAGGGTTAACGTCCCTCCTCCCCAGGGGGGGCGCAGCAGCCTGACCCTTGACCTTTCCCAGGATCGTACTCTGCTACCAGGCTCTGGACTACATTTTCTGCTCCATAAATGTCCCTCGACTGTCTTTCATCACACACACTTTAACACGTAGGCAAACATACACACATAAGCACACTTTTAGATATGTATTATATATTTGGCTCCTATCTAGAATGACTTACAATGAGTACAAGAGTAGAATAAGATTTGATTCATTTGATCGCCAAATAATGCAAGCAAATAAAGAAGGAGAGTGGCCAGACAATGGATGGATCAAATATTCAAAGACACACACCGTCTTTGATCTGCCGCGCCCATGCAGACAGTGTCCCAGCATGCTAAAGCCCCGCTGCGGATTCATCTGGATGGACACATGTGCCTGGTTGAGCGCTCTCTGGCCCGGCATGCGAGCGTACTGCTGGTTCTCATGTGTGCGATGTTCATCTACGCGAGCGTATCGGACTCGAGCGGTTTCATCTCGGCGGGGGAGCCGCACGTGAAGAAGGGGAACGATAAAAATCAGCTGAAGCACGCCGTTAGTGTTGAATCCATAAGCATGTGACTGTATAGTCCCGCTCGCACGGGACGTCCGGTGTTTTGTAATAACTGCTGAGATCGTCCGTGATTTTAATCCTGTGTGGATCTGCCATGAAGGTTTGGAAAGTAGAAATTCTAATGCGAATCCCATACTGTATTTTGGTGAAGACAGGGGATAATCCTGTGTGAATCGAACTCTTGGTAATTTCACACCAGGATTTTGTTTTTGGAGGTTTGCAAATTCTTTTTCTTCTCTTTCTAGATGGTAGGGACCCTGATCATAGAAAAGCATGTAAAAAAGTGACTCAAACAGTCATTATAGTGTCCCATGTAGCACTGAATCAATCTCTTGGTAATTTCATCTGTATTTTGTTTATGGCGGCGTGTAAATTATTCTTCTTCTCCTTCTGGACGCACGATTTCTCTCTTGCTCCTGTCATGAAAAATGCAGGCAGCAGTGGAATCTATAGAAGTGATGAATTGTAAAATCTTGACCTTATACAACAACAACACAACTGTGATTTCAGCAAATTTCATTATCCTGTGCGAATGAGCTTCACGAGACGCAGAGGTTGGGGGGGGAAATTTCATGTAATTCATTAATTACATGACATCCCCACATAATGCTAATCCCATGCGGACAGGGCTTAAGCGTGTGTGCTGCCCATGTGTGTTTTTATGTCCAGTTGTATGCACTTATGCTCTGCTAAAAAAATATATATATATATATATATTTCCTGTACTGTTGATGCAGCTGCCAACCTCAGAAGAGACGAGATCAGAAGAGACTATTTTAAACGGGTTTAAAATGTGGACATGTGTGTATATGGATGTGTGTGTGTGTGTGTGAATGCATGTGTGGCTATATGTATCTGTGTGTGTGTGCCTAGCAGTGTCCCAGCCAAGCTGCTAATGATCCAGCAGTCGTAAGGCCTTTAAGGCAAACCCAGGAGGTCCATCACACAGCCCACAGAAACACCGCCCACTAAAAAACCTCACATCTCCACAAAGTTAACTTTTCAGACAACAGTTCTCTGTTTGCAATCGACGCCACAGTGGTTTCAAAATGATACAATTAGACATATGCGATGAGTTTCACGGACCTCCAGGCCATGGAAATTACCCGGCGCGTAAAAAGGACCGTGCAAACTCTCGACTGAGCCGTAACATAATAACATATTCGAGTAGTTCGAGCGGACAAAAGTGAAGAAAACGCCAAAGAGTTGTGAGGTTTTTTTTCTCCCAAACCGAAGCGATAAGCACCCTAATGGTCTTCATCAAGGCAGCAGAGTCCTATAGAGATACAGCCACAGGGAAGCTCAGAGGGGCCGAGATAAAAAGAGTATTTCTGTTTTAACATCAGACGGAGCGGGCAACATGTTCCACCTCGTTCCAATAAATCATTACCGTCCCACAGCCGGCTGCTTTTTTGTCTGTTCCAGCTTTACATTTAGTCTGGATCCTCTGACTTTTCGCAGGTGTTTGCTTGTTTCAGTCTCGCTCTCCACCTTGCTGCTCCTTGTCGTTCTCCACTTTCTCTACTTTCTTGGCACCTCATTTTGCCAGCTTATGCCTCATTCCTGAAACAAGGACGTTCTGACAGCCAACATATTGGCGTTTCCATCAAGAAGACACTTTAATTTCAATAAGAAACCTCTCTAGAAAAAATAAGCGAACGGTTACACACGCAATAACGCCCCATGAAGCTTTTTCGCAAGGCAATTCAGTTCATTTTAGACTCGTTTCACGTGTGATGGATGGCCCCTTCTGCGATATCCAAAGTCAGAGCCCATCACAATGTGGCGTCAAATGATTTTACATTAAGTCTTTCCTACTTCTGCTCTCCCTACCGACTCTCCCATCGAGGTCCCAGCGTGATGCAAACGACAAGCGCCACTGAACTGCGGCAAGGACAGAAGATGGCAAAATTTTAAAAAGAAAAAAAGAAAAGCGAGACGGTGAGGGAAGAAGAGCAAGGAAAACAAGAGTGGCTGGCAATCAGTGGGGGGGGGGGGGGGGATGAGTGTGTGACAGAAAAGAACAACAACAAAAGGAGAGAGAAAGAAAGGGAGGAAGGAGCAGAAAGGAGGAGACGTCCAAAACACACACACACACAAAAAAAAAAGAGGTGGGGGAAATGACAGTGAGAGACAGTGAAAGAAAAAGCATCCTCTTTTCCGCACAGGCCCATTTCTCTCTGTACTGAGTGGGCTCTCCAGTCCCGCACACACACTCACACACACACACACACACACACACCATACGCCTCCTCTAACTAACTACCTGACAAAACAGAGAAGTACCAGAGAGCCCAGGTGGCCTGTTAGCGCCGAGACATCAAAAAGCCATCCTGGTGAATCAGCGCTTGTTTGAGGGGCCTGAAAGCGGTCTCCCCTCTCCTCCTCTCTGAGCCCGTCGAGTGGCGGCGCCGCGGAGACGCCTTGAAGAGGAGGGCGGCGTTCAGGGGGGAGGACAGACGAAACAAACGGCGGAGGCGTTCTGCAACATCACAGGCGACTCGGACACCAGCAGGGAGACGGTGGAAACCACTGGGAAGAAAAAATAGATCTGGAGCGCCAAACAAATCCGACGCTCTGTAATGACATGGACGTGTATGGGGGAAAATCTAGCAAAAAAAAAAATGATCTCTGAATGTTTCTAAAGTAATAATCCAACATTTTCACATAAATAACACTCAGTGGGCTCGGTCGGTCGTGCCTGGGTCCGTACTTAGTTTACAAAAAAGGTGTTTTGGAGATAAAAAGCTTTTTGTCTACATGATAATTATGAAAAACTCGCTTGCTCGCTTCATTTGTAAAGCATGGGGGGAAAAGGCAGGATATTTTGTTGTTTGTGTGATATCTGAGGCTGCTGAATCTTGTTTTTTTTTTTTTTTTTCTATGATGTTGAACGCCCATGTAACTACTAAAAGTTGTGAAATGAGCACGAACTCTGAAACGCAGATTTACCTGCTTTGGACACAAATTGTGTGAAAATTAAAAATGAATCAAGTTTAGGCAACTAAAATAACTTAGTGAAGGTCAGGGAAAGGCTTTGATCATGGTTAGATAAGGAAAACTTTTAGCTAAAAATTTAAAAACTCACTCATGGTAGAAATTCCCTTCACTAAACTCATCGGCCCATCCGCCGCCCGACCACAACACCCTTACTTTCCACTTCCACTTCAATGTGACACCACTCGCTGTTTATAGTCGCGTCTCCTTCACATACCCGTTTCACGCTGGGAATTCAGAATTTTACCACTTTACGTGCCACCAACACATAATTTGATAATAACAAGTGGCGCTCATTTCACGTATTTGTTCGAGATCCGGTTGGGCACCTTGTGTGGACGACGCTTTAATGAACAAATCAATCAATCAATCCGTAGCAGCTCTCATATCCTTGACGACAGCAATGAGCTCAAAGATGAAAGCATCATCAATTCCTGAGTCGTATCTCCGGGCAGCCATTACGCCGTCATCGCTGTGACACTTTAACTGTAGCCAACAGGAGATCCTTCGCTCTTAACAAGCACTCAGTGACGGATAGCCTCGCCATTTCCTGATGGCAAAATCACACGCCGACCACGCTTAGTATAACTGTCACATTAAATGTTTTTCCTAAGTGCAGCGGAGTCTGTTTCTCCTTTGTCCTCCTCTTGACTCTTCATTGCCCTCGCGGCCTATCCTCTTTCAAAACGTTGTTTACTCTGTAAGTGCAAAAGAAAATGACCTTTTTGAAGTGTCGAATTCGATGCGGGAACACCGGTTATAAATTACTGTTTGCTTTGTCATCCTCATTGTTCTCGGGGAACGCCTCTATTAGATCATGAGAGGGTAAAAACCGCAGCTGTTTTTCTGCTGTTGTCTGGTGTGGTCGGCGGCGCTGGAATGCATCGCAACCCGCTTTGATTCTGCTGAACTGTGGAGACACCGAGCGTCGAGGAGAGGGAACGGGAGTGTGTGTGTGTGTGTGTGTGTGTGTGTGTGTGTGTGTGTGTTTGTTTGCACGGGTTTCTGTGGGTGTGTGTGTGTGTGTGGGTGGCATGGGGTGGGGTTGGGAGTGATGTGGCAATTTATTTTTCTTACCAATTTCAGTGAGGGCATGATGAATCATAGATTAATTTAAGGCATTACCTGGGGAGGCATTTGACTGCTAATCATCCTTGAAATCATTGAATCGGTGAAAGCCTTGCATGTGTGTGTGTGTAGGTGTGTGTGTGTGTGTGTGAGTGTGTGTGAGAGAGAGAAAGATGTGTGTGTGTGTGTGCATACGCGCACATTTTTGAGCGTGTGTCTATGTGTATGAGTATGTACGGTTTTGCGTGTACATGCTTTTTAGCATGTGTATAAATGTGTGTGTGTGTGTGTGTAATCGTGCGCTTTCTATCTGTGGATGCGTGTGTATGCGAAAGTGTGGCTTTATGAGCGTGTGTGTGTATGCGCATATTTGTCTAAGTTTGTAAAAGACAAGCTTGGACAGAGAGAGAGAGAGAGAGCAAGTGAGAGAGTGAGTGTGTGTGTGTGTGTGTGTGTGTGTGTGTGTGTTCCTGCATGTGTGAGAGTCTTTATCAAGGCCTGTTTTCAACTTGTGCCTGTCAAAGTGCAGCGTGTGATCTTACCACCGACTCCAAATCTGAGTCAGCCAGTGGGCATCGACTCGGTCCACGCACACGCACACGCACACACAGAACACACACACACACACACACACACAACTTCATACTGAGTCCGCATGTGTTTGCGTTTGAGAGTATGTAAGGCAAGTATGGGTTTGTCCGTGGGAGTTTTCATGTGTTTTGATCAGAGTAACGCGGTCTGATCCCCTCCCCTCCCCTCTCCTCTCCTCCTCGTTCAGAAGAGACAAAGTTTTCTCTGGTTTGAGAAGAGAGATGATTCTGTTGCTCTCTGCTGCTCGACTCATTCGTTCTCCGCCTCTCCGGTCCTTGCGGCCTCATTTATAAAAGGTTCTCAGGCACAAATGTGCTTACGACTGAATCCAAGCCAAAGTTGTGATTTATTAAAAATTAATCTGCGGGCTTTACTCATTTTCCCAGCTTTTCTATGATGTATCAAAAGATGAAAATAATTTCTGTTATTATTCAAAGTACAGTGCCTTCAGAAATTATTCAACCTCTTTGACTTTCTGTGGCGTTACAGCCTGAATTTAAAATGCATTGTTTTTTGTCACTGATCTAGACATAATAAACCATAATGTCAAAGCAGATTTTTTATTCACAAAGTTTTACACGCTTAAAAATGAAAACCTTAAATGTTGTATGTCAAAACCTATTAAACTCCTCTGCAGTGACAGTCCAAATTGAGTTAAGGTGCATCCAAATTCCTGTCTGCATCTTGACTGAAGTCCATCTGTAGGCAATTCAATTGGTTGGACATGACTTAGAATTGAACACACATGTCTATATGGGATCCCACAGATAACAGAGCATGTCCGAACAGAAACTCCACCATGAAGTCCAAGGAACTGTCCGGAGGAATCAGAGACAGAGCGGTGAAGAGGCAGCGATCTGACGAAGAGACAGTTTCTAAATTGTTGGGAGGTTCACAGGAAGAACAGCAGCCCGCTCCATCGTTAGGAAATGGAAAATATATACGGAACGAGCTGGACTCTTCCTAGAGCTGATCGCCAGAACTGCAGCGTTCCTCGGCTGCGATGGGAAAGATGAAAGATCTTGCCCGGAAAGGACAGCGGTGTCGGTGCAGCGCTTCACTTCACACAGATCTGGGCTGTACGGTGAGCAGAGTGACCAGATGGAAGCCGTACTCCTGGAAGAAAGACACGACAGCATGCCTGGAGTTTGCAAAAAGCCACGTGAAAGACTCTGCGGTCTGATCAAATGAGACTCTTTGGCCGCAGTGTGGGACGGAAACCAGCCAAAGCTCATCATCCATCTAACACCATTCCTACTGTGAAGCACGGTAGCAGGGACTAGGAGACTTGTGAGGACAGAGGGAACAATGAATGGAGCGAAATACAGGCAGATCATTGAGGAGAATCTGCCAAAGACCTTAGATAGGGGGGGCGATTTCTGCTCCAACAGGACAATGACTTTAAGCATTCTGCCAAATCAACACTGAAATGGCTTCAGAAGAAGACTGTGAAAGTCCTTGAGGGTCTCAGCCAAAAGCCCAGACTCGATTCCCGTTGAAAATCTGTGGAATTACTCAAAAGATAGCTGTTCACAGATGCTCCCGATCCGACTTCAATGAGCTTGAGCAAATCTGCAAGGAAGAGCTGGAGAAAATCCCCAAATCCAGATGTGCCGAGCTGATATCCAAGAAGACTGGAAGCTGTAAAAAGTAAAACAAAAAAAGATGCTTCTAGTATTGACCCAGGGTGTGAATACTTACTTACATGAGGTATTTCTCTATGGGGTATTTTGTGTAGCCCGGTGACAAAAAAAATTCAACTGAATCTGTTTTGAATTCGCACCACAAAATGCGGGGAAAAAGTCCAGGGTGTTGAATCCTTTCTTTAGGCACAAGTGAGGACAACTCTCTACACATAATTGTTAATATTCTTTTGAAATCACATCGAAACCTGGCATAAAGTCGTATAAACATTTCATTAATGAGGCCTGAGCATTTCTGTGAAGAGCTGATTGGAGCGTTAGTGGCTGGAAAAGCCTCAAATAAAGTTTAATCTCCCACTTCTTACCGCTTTCTGCCAATTGTTTGCTCTCGGCTTTTTCTTTAATCTGGATGTCATGGCTCACGGAGTCAGAGAGACGGCGGTGATGTCGGGCTGTCTCTCTCCTCTTGTCTTGCTCTCATGTTATAGCACCAACTCCTTCTTCATGTTAAAACTCCTTATCGTCATAATCTTCAGCATTTGAATCATATCATTGTTGTTAATATCATCAAAAACACCATCTTCGTCGTCATCGTAGCCATCATCACCGTCGTCCGTATGTTATCATTATGGTCCTTGTTTTGATCCTTTGTGACTTGAGAGACATCAATAAGTTATCAGCTTTGTAGCAGGCCCTTTGGTGTGTGTGTGTGTGTGTGTGTATGTGTGTGTGTGTGTGTGTGTGTGTGTTGGTGGGGGGAACTGTGTGTTGTATTTTTAATGGGCGTGTAAGCAGGCCAAGAGGGGGCAAGGTCTACTTCGGAGGATAAGGAGGGGATGGAAGTGCAACTGTTCTAATTACAGCGCAACACACACTCTCTCTCCCTCTCTCTCTCTCTCTCTCTCCCTCTCTCTCTCTCTCTCTCTCTCCCACCCTTATCTCTTCCTCTTTCTTTTCCACTCTCATTCACTCTATTTCTCACTCACATCCTTATCCCCTTTCCGTTCTTTCTTCCCCATTCACTCGTCCACTCGTCCACTCTATCTCTCGCCCTTATCACCTTCCCTCTCTCTTTTTCACTGTCACTGCACTCTCCTCTATTCTTTCTCTTTCTCACTCACTCACTCACTCACTCAGTCTCACCCCTCCATCCTCATCCCCTACTCTCTCTCTCTCTCTTTCACTTTCCTTCACTCATCACTCTGTCTCCCTCCCACCCACATATCCCCTACTCTCCCTCTCATTTCTTATTCACTCGCCCGCCCACTCGCTCGCCCCTTATCGCCTCCTCTTTTCCCAGGATCCCCCCCCCCCCCCCTCCCCCCCTTGCCCTCCCTCTCTCCCTCTCTCTCTCCTCCTGACTCCCTGCATCTCCTCTCATCAGGGGTAGAGGCTGAGAGGATTTGGGCTTTGTTGCCAGTCGCTGGTGTTCACTGCAGTCTGCTGAATTGACTCTTGTACTCCACATCGTGTGTGTGGCCATCAATGTGTGTGTGTGGGTGGGTGGGTATCTGTGTGTGTGTGTGTGGCCGAAAGAGTGCATGCATGCGTTTGAGCGTGTGTTTGAGCATTCGCTTTTGTGTCAGGAGTGTGTTTGTGCATGCATGTGTATGGGCTTTTGCGTGTGCGTGTGCGTGTGCGTGTACGTGCGTGTGAGCATATGTTTGTGTGTGTATGTGTGTGTGTTTGCTTTTTCAGATGGAGCTCTTGGCAGTCCTTAGCGTCCCTCATCACTGAAGCCACTGTATAAGAAGTGGGCCATGTTTCCAGGATGGAAGCTGTACTGTAAATAGTGGAATCTAGGGTGGGCCTGAACATCTGTACTGACTGATTCCCAGGCTTATGAACTCTAAATACAACAGCAGCAAACAGCCCAGAAACCTCCTTTTGACTTCCACACAACACACCGACCGAGCCCTGCAAAAACCTGGTATCTTCCAAAATGGTAGCTTGCAGGAACTGAGGAAAGCTGGTTGATTTTCCCATTGAATCTCATTTTTTTTTTTGACATTTTGCAATTCACAATGGTTTGGTTCTAACGTCAAGGAAACTTTTTACAGTGGTGGAAAGTGACGACCACCTTCATACATTTATCCTGCATCTATACTGAATTAGCATTTTAACTGTATCTAGAATGTAATATAGTAAAACCAACTTAGCATATTATAGCACTAGCCTATATCTTATATTCTGTGCTGTGCCATTTAATCCATTGTAGTGCAACATTTTTTTTTTTTTTATGTATTTTTGGGAAGGAGGAGTCTCTTTCCTCTTTTTTGGTCCACTGTGTCTGCATCTTTAGATACTAAATGTAGGAATGTTTGCGTATGTGCATGTATACGTCAACATGTGTATATTTACATATGTGCATGTATACATATGTGGTGTATGAGTACACCCATATACGTATATGCAGGCATATGTATAGCCATTCCTTGCATATGCTAAATTCTAAGTTTTTGTGTTTAGTTATTGTGTTAATTGTGTTAATATTTCCCTTGTTCGTAGCTTGTGTCTGCCCTAAAAATGAAAAAGAAATTTAAAAAAAAAAAAAAAAAAATCCAGAGCCAGAGCATTCCTTGTAACTTCTAACAGCTGAAAATGGGGGATGGAGCCACGCTGCAGCAGTAGTTCAGCAAGCATGTGGGAAAATACACAGTGGCAACACGAGCTATTAATTAAAACAATGTTGAAGATGAAGATACGGGGTTTCTGCAGGATACCCAGGGGGTGTTGCTTCAGACATAAACATTTTTGTGAATTTCCGCCCTCCAAAACACCATAACAGAAACAACATTCCCGCCAGCTACTGTCATAAAGACGCAGCAGCAGCATACAGGGATCCAGATATGGCCGAGGCATCTGTGCTTGTCTAAATATCACAGCGGCGGCATTCACACAACACTCATTCATATTTAAACAGCCTCATTGCCTCGTGATTCTCTCCCTTTCGCAGTGGAACGTCCACATCTGAGGAAGTCTGAGTTCAGCGGCGCACAGCATGACACTGTCAATACTGGAGTTAGCGCGGATACAGGCGGGCTATATGGTGATTTTCCTCCAAACTGTTTCTGCTGCAAAATAATGAAATATACTGTAGAGCGCACTGTA
This sequence comes from Centroberyx gerrardi, assembly GCF_048128805.1. NCBI lineage: Eukaryota > Metazoa > Chordata > Actinopteri > Beryciformes > Berycidae > Centroberyx > Centroberyx gerrardi. The sequence continues at coordinate 6,581,324 of NC_136006.1, read as the reverse complement.
TACACACACACATACTCACACACCCACAGAGCATCTTCTTTGACCCTTCATCAAAAAGAAACAGTTTTGTATCTCTCTACCCGCGCCGCGCTGGAGAAAACACCGCAGCTCCATCCATATTTTAAAGCCGAAATACTTAGCAAAACAGGCCGTTACCCAAAATGACGCTTTTTAGGGAGGCCTCGAGTGTCGTACAACTTTAAAAGCCTTGTATAATTAAGAGCCACTCAGTGATTCACACGATGGCTCGCTTGACTACCGCTAATTGCGAGCATTTCCAGGTCCTGTGCATGAAACAGAGGGAGAGAGAGAGAGAGAGAGATAGGGAGAGAGATGGATGGGGTGAGAGAGATGCAGAGAGCGATGGAGAGAGCATGACAGAAATATTAACAAGATCGCTTTAGCTCCACAGATAAGTATCTGGAGAACGGGAGAAGTGATAGAGGTTTTTACTGCAAACACCCCCCCGCTACCCCCACCCACCCTCCTCTTGTAAATCCGGTTAATGTGAGCTAGAGATTATTTGCGGAGAGATCGGTAGACTCTTTTGCAAAACGTTTTGGTCACGCTTTGCACTAAGTAGGGTTTCTGAGCGCTCCGGAGATACCGAGCATCGGCGTGAAGTTAAGTAAGAACTGTTACTGTGCAGCTGTGCGAAAAAGCGCTGACTTGTGCCACTGGATTAGACCGAGGAGGAGGAGGAGGTGGGTGAGGATATTACCGCGTGGAAGGGGAACGATGTTAAGCCTTGGAATGTGGTCAAATATGAGGTTTAGCGCTGTGAATACACCGAGTAATACCCGCTCAATACTGTCGCTACTGTATCTCTCCTACCTGGCACTCCGTCGACGCCGTAACCAGCGAGGATACGATCTCGAAGCGGCGTGCGCCAGCGACGACAGAGACAGAGGCGCGCCATTAACACGGCTGTATCATCATAATTACCGTCATCACACACACGCACAAACAAATTCAATAATCCTAAACAGATCTTATTTCTATTGCTAATTCCATCGCCTCGGTTGAAAATGGAAGAAAACAACAAATCATTATTCCAATGCGGAGGTGCGGCGTGTCAAGCAGAACAATCGGAGGCATTGATTGAAGCGGCGGAATAATTAGGCCCTCCTCTGGCGGATTAAAGACGCCCGGCCGTAACCGCCGCTCCCTCCTCCGGATCGTTTGCGACGGCAACTCTCCGGCATTAAAGCGAGCGTCGACGGAGCTAGCTTCAGCCGCTCGCCCGCTCGCTACCGTTCATCCAAAACGCCGTATGAATATGGATTATGCAGAGAAGGGAGCGGGCGGCGGTCCCCCTGTGCTGGAGGGTAATGATTTTTCCAGCGGCATTGGTATGGGCGGACGCCGGCAGAGCTGCTAAGCAGAGTGGAGCGGGGCCAGCGAGCGTGCAGGCGGCGTGCGCAGGCTGTGGTCATGCATGTAATCTCAGTCAGGGTGAGGGCTATGAAAGATGTATGACCACACACGGCTAGTCAAGGACCGGCACATACAGAAGCACACACACACACACACACACACACACACACAAGGACACGGATACTTGTGCGGAGATGCACACACAGTCGCATTATTTCATGCATACAGGTAGTCACACAGGTATACAGTATGGGGATTTTGAAGGCCGATGCTGATACCAGTACTTTTGGATTGAAGCTGCCAGTAGCTGATATTTTCTGCTGTATAATATTTTTCAAATTTGACCATTTTCATGCCAAAAAATCTACAGTATTAAGAGTTTCCACCAGATTTTTTTTTCTTTTCAGGGTAGAAAAGCATCTGAAACAGCATTTACGCCATCATGGGACACAAATAGTCTCCATCAAAACCCAGGATGAAAGAAGAAACATATTACCACAGACGATCAATGGATTATTGATCAATTCTACAACAAATACGTAATCAAACAAACAGTATCATAGCCTTAATATTGAAAGTGGGCGACACTGACTGGCTGGTTTTTAGTAAAAGGCCAATATCTAACCCAAGAGACACACACAAATGCATAGCAGGTACATGGTACACACATATGCACACATACCTGCGGACACACACACACACACACTCACACACACACACCACCTCCCAATAGGATCATAGCCCTGCCCACTCAGCCATGGTCTTCTATCGGACTGGAAGTAATGGACCTCTGCTTATTTTTCTCCTTTCTATTTTTCTTATCTGTCGTTCTCTCACCTCTCTCCGCTCAGCCCTCCTCTGTGTTATTGGATAGGCTCTAGCCTCTCGCCGTCAAGGCTGGAGGTTTTCGAATTATGCACCAGGTGTGTGTGTGTGTGTGTGTGTGTGTGAGTGTGAGAGAGAGAGCTATTGAGAGAGAGAGAGAGAGACAGAGGATGATGTTAGGAGAGAGAGACAAAGAGATACAGACAGACAGTGAGGCAGAGATTAAGAGAGACAATGACGAGGTCAAAGGTCACTGTAGAAGGCATTGGTCCCACAGTGATGAGGTAATGAGGATACAGGACAGTCTGTCTCTCTTCAGCTGTCTTTGTTGACTGGCTGTGTCAATATGGCCCCGCCCACTGTCTGTGTGACTTGAGGGTGAAATGCCAGCGCTGTCATGTGACTGTGGGAACTGCAGAGTCGCTGAGCGGAGGATCCAGGTTCACTGTCGTCCCTCAGGCGCTCTCATCATGCATGTGCACACACACACACACACACACATGTAAACATACACCACCACACGTGTGTGAACATAGGCAGGGGAGAAGGGGAGTTTACCTACATGTAACTAAACTAGTACTTTAACATTTTGCAGCAGCTTGGTTGTAGTTCAGGTATAAATTTGGATAGTGTTTTTAGTATTTTATTACTTTTTGGTCATTTTGAGGTTTAAAGGTACTATGTTTAGCATTTTCACAGATCATTATATTGTTTTCAAATTAATTGTGATAGGCTTAATTACTTTAAATAAATGAGACCATGGTTGTGATGATTGGTAAACATGTTGATGATTTTTCATCAGGTCTTTCGCTCATTTCACCATCTGCCGTTACCAGAAACTCTGAAAGCTTTAGCTCCGTTTGCTCCGGAAGAACAAAACCTTCTTCCTGATTTCTGTTGTAAAGCAGTTTCCCTTCGTGCGGTAAAGCAATCCACCGTATTTCCAACCAAATCCGCCCCAGTGGCACACGATGGAAAATGCAGCGTAGAGGCCGCTAGAGGCTGGCAATCTTTTTTTGTTTACGGTAATTATACTAATGTCTCAAAATGAATGTTAAGAATGTATGTTCAAATTCAAATTCAAAATAACTTTATTTATCCGTCAGGAACTTCATTTGTGTAAAAGCGTCAGTGCATACACAACATATATCCAGACAAACGACAAACACAGAGTGGACAACATACAAGTGCAGCTTAAAACAGTTAAGATGTCCGCCATAGGGTTAAGTGTGCTTAATAATGTCCATAAATAAATAGTAATAAATAAAATGCTACATTAAAATGCTGCATGTACCATTTTAGAACTACTGTAACTACCAACTGTTTTTGGCTATAAAATGGTGAATTGCATTTCTGGCTCCCTCTCATATCTTGATTCAACCTCTTTTGAACTTCCTTTTCTCTTTCATCCTGACGTCTGTGAAGGTTCAGTGAACACACTCACACTGTACCCAGCCCAATCCACTGCCTACCTAATCAGTGTATTTTTTGCAGTCAATTTTGTATTATGTGACACTGTATTTGTAGATATGAACATTATTTACAAAGTAGTTTGAACTCCTTTTTCTGAGAAACTTTAGGTAACAAAACACTATTTTTCTCGAGAGTAGCTTTGCAGCTTTGTAGTTCAGTTTATTTACAATATGAAGTAAGTGGTAGCTTGTAAAACTACATTTTTAAAGTAGCTTCCCCAACACACACACACACACACACCTACACACACAGAGGCACCCACACACAAGTGCATTGAGGCATACACAAATAGATGTACACACACACAGGCACAGGCTTACACACCCTGTCTCTAACACACACACACTCTCTCATGCACACACACACATATACACACCCACACTGACCTGAGGCCTGTTTCATTTACACACACACGCAGCATACCAGAGATGCCACAGTTACAACCTGTCCCCAGAGAGTGATGAGACAGACAAGAGCATAAAAGGAAAGTACAGGTGCTATTGATTTTTTTTTTTTTTCCATATGCACCTGGAGTGTTTTTCAAATTACACAGCATCTCATGAGATATCTAATTCAGAGTCACATGACCTTTCTCTGCTCCTGCACCATCCTGTTCAGGTATGAAACTTCATCAGATATCATGTTGACGGACATGCTTGTCACTACAAAGCTGTAATCCATCAACTGTAACTCAGTAGTTGTTCATGCTATTTTTAGAAATAACTTCTGTTTGGATCAACACACACACAACAGGAAAAACAGTTTGCTTTGGAACGGGTGTAAAGGCGCCTGGCACATTCCCGGTAATGGCAAGGGTGGAGTTTGTTGTCTTAATCGGGTGCGTAAGTAGCCAGCCGCAGCCGCAAAACAAACACGCCCCTAAATGTGACAGCTGGAGTGAGAAGAGGAGCATCACTGCCACTGAATGTAGTTTTATTTAATCTGTAACTTCGACCATTCCACGTTTTCATGCCTAATTGACATGTTGTCGCCTCAATAAAACAGCAACATCAACTGTGAATGCATGGCTGTCTTATGAGCTCATCGGGGAAAAAAGAAACGTATCTCATTTAATCAAGCAATAAGGAAATTTATGTGGACTTTGAATGTTTTTTTTTTGGTATATTTATTGAATTTCGACAGCTTGTTTGTCACATTGTGGCTTTTTGTTTTGGTTGTTGCCACTGATTCAGAGTGAGCAGGTTGGAAGCCAAACAGCAGGAGAGCCTGGTTTTAAAAATGGGCACAAGCTCCACCCAACCCGGTACATCACCGCCCAACCAGGAGCGCTGAAACGAGCGCACCCATATTGTTTTGTAAGACGGGACCCTGCCTGAAGTGTTAACCGTAAAACCACACGGTGAGAAGTGCCCTATGTATAAAGCCTGATATAAAACTGAGGTGCTGTTAAGGACATGAACCAAAAAGTGACAAAAACACCGGTCCCTTCCTTTAAAGTGGGAGAGGTTCAAAGAGAGAAAGAGCGTGTTTACATGCCTTATGAAGTGTATAATGTATAAGATTAAGACTCGCTTTCAATTCTGCGATGAGTTACGCGCGCGCTGTCTCCCCGTGTGGAATGGTTAGCGTTTATGGCGTGTTTACCATATATTTATGCCGTGGGTTGTGAATTAAATCGTGTCTCTTTGTGGTCACGCTCGGCCCGGCCCAGCCACAGTTTGGCCCTCGGGGCGCAATAAAATTTCCGAGCTTTGAATCGTATGCTGAAACCTCATGTAATAGGACATTTGAGGCCAAGACATCTGAAGGTTACTGCCGGATTGTGCGGTTAACATCTGCCTCTGGAAAAAAAAAACGAAGCGTACATTATTTATATTTGCTTATTAATTCAAACAGTTCGGCGGAGGTATGGGAGATCAATAAAATCCTCAACTTGCTGCGGGGGCCTGATTTAAAGGCGTGGCGACACCTGATTAGCAGAAATGATGAAATGCATCCACCTTGTCCGTGGGAGAATTTAGTGAAAACGCAACAGAAATGAGCATCATACCTGCTCGACATCCCCCCCCCCCCCCCCGCCCCCCCCCGCTCGTTAAACCCGACCGGACCGTCTGCCGTAACAAAACCCTCAATCTGCCCGTTTAAGGCTGTGTGTCTGAGAAAGTGTGTGTGCATTCGAGAAGGTGTGTGTTTAGGCGAAAGGGAAGGGAGAGTGAGGTTTAGGTTACAGCAAAAGCCCGGTCCGCCGGTAACAGGAGCTGAGGCTTCCTATCAGAATGACAGGTTCCCACACCCTCCCACCAGTTCACTCTGGTTCTCACACACTCCCAGTCCAGAGTCAGCCACTCAGGTGTCACTGTGCAGCCTGTAGCCAAGTCCACACACACACACACACACACACACACTCACACACTCACCTGTCGGACCGAGTGTGTGTCGGAGTCTCGATGTATGTATATGCGTCTCCCTTTACCTGGACATTTCGTTCAACCTAGATACATAAAAATCCATCTACCTGCATGTCTATCTGCATTTACACACACACACACACACACACACACACTCACCTTGACATGCGGATTTGTTTGCGTGTGCGTTCCACGTCTCCTGTCCTACTTTTACGTCACTCTTAAGTTACAGGAATGCTATGCGCCGAAGAATAGCGAGCAGACTTGATTACTGGTTTTCCTTGCCACAGGCGCTTTGGTGAAACACACACACACACACACACACACAAAGACACACACACACAATCCCCATTGTTCCCGTATGGTCACCATACACCTGGGCCTAGGCAGCGCACACACAGAGAGGAGGAGGAGGCATGAGAAAAATAGGCCTCTTCATCAAGTGGAGTGGCCCTGCTATGAAACACACACACAAACACATGCAGACATTATTGTGCATAAAACACACACGTGCACACACACCGTTTCAAATGCATGCACACAGCCACACTCGCATGTTCAAGTACACACATTCGCTTGTGCACGCACACACACACACACACACTTTAGAGGGTCTATTGTGCAGCATTGTATAGCCAGTGGCCTGACTGACATGCAGCCACAATAGAGATTTGTTCTCTTTGTTATGAGTATTGCTCAATACAGTAGTGAGAGATGAGGTATTAAATGAGGAGAAAGAGGTAGAGAGACATAGAGAGAGAGAGAGAGAGAGAGAGAGAGAGAGAGAGAGAGAGAGAGAGAGAGAGTGTATAGCACAAGTGCTTAGCAATGATGTCAGTGAGCGAGCCCAGCTGTGCTGTGATGATTTCGTGTTTCAAGGCTTTGATTGATTCTGTGAGCTGAGAGAGTGTGAAGATCTGTGCAACCTTACCAGAGTGTGTATGAGCGTCAAGGAAAAAAAAAAGAAAGGATTTTCGCTGCAGTGCTGAACAAGAGCAGGCAGTCCACCCTCTGGAGATACAGGCGAGAATAAAATAACGGCGCAGGATGAGCTTGCATCCACAATATACTGTACAAAATATTAGCACCACCTTCCTCGTACCGAGTTGCAGTCCTCGTCTCGGCTGAAAATCCTTCCTCACCTCGTCCTCTTCCTTCATCTACAGCTCCGCTTCACGATTGTCATGGATTTTGTATGGAAATTGTGATATCATGGCTTTCCGATCCCAACATTTTGCACGTTTGATATAATCCATGTTCAGAGGCCGGGCATCTCCAAAAAGCCGACCTTTTTCAGCCCATTTTCCATGGGTGTTCCATTTTTTTTACAAGGGAGATCATTTCTGTTGCCAATTACAGTAAAAAGGGTATAAGTTGCGATACAAGGTTTCTGCAGGAAAACGATGATATATTCGGGCAAGCATAGACGGCTCAACCATCTGGATAAACCGATTCCTCTTTTTTTTTTATTGAAACCTTAATCCAAAAAAGGCTTCGTTTAAGAACAAGGGCTTCCATTCAACCTGTAGGGAACTTTTAAGGGCGCTATACAGGGAGGACGAGGCCTCGCTGCCAAACTGCTCCAACCTGGTGGAAACAGATAGGTGTGCTTTCTTGAATTCTCAATGACTCACAAACCTTGACATTTGTTTTTCCAGGACCGAGGGCTGCGCCATGGGAATATTCCACAAACCAAGCTCATGTAACCTCATTCATATTCAAATTCTCAAATACAAAACGCTGACATTTCCCTTCTCAACACCAAGAGGTGATTCCTCAGACAGGTTTCCCTTAAACTCACCCCCATTGCAGTATGTAATGGAGTATAGGGTCGATCCCAACCAACATGAACTTCCCCAGCGCCCGACCGCTGTTGATCGCCTCCTCCTCATTAGCAGCAATCAATGGAAAACTTCATCTCGTTTAAAGCTCTGTTGATGACAGCTCTTGTAATAGAATTTACGGTGAATCAATTGACCTTTGACCTCTGGGAGAAGGGGAGGGTGGGGTCAATAAACCACACACATGATTAGGCCATCAGCGAAGTGTCAGTTCAAGGCCACTTTTACTGTCTGCAGTGCTTAGGGATCAAGGTTAAGGTATGGATGATGGTTTATGTTATTTTTATTATACATAACTACATATTTTTTTTGTAAATGTGTGTTGTATAGTAAAGCTTGAATCTCAGTTGCTACCTCAAATTCACACACACAGATTCATAAAATACATAATGCCTGGACCTAATCCCTTACGCCACCGCTAATCTCACACCATCACACACACACACACACACACACACACCTCCGCACCTGGGATTTAGCTCGTTGGATTAAGACGAGGCGACCCGTTGATAAGGCAGAGAGATGATGTATGGCCGTAACGATAGAGAGCTAATACCCTATGAATCCTTAATCAAAGGCCTTGGCCGGCCGATTCCCTACGAGACGCGGCGGATTAACATGCGAAAGGCTTCGTCCCGCTGAGCCTGATCCCATCTCCTCTTACCTCTTTACTCCACTTCACCCCTGACCGCCGCGATGAGCCGGGCACACACACACACAAAAGACGCTAAGACAGTGAAATTATCGTGTCAGTCAGCGAGACACGAGCGAGGGAAGAGGAAAGATCCCTTCATCGCTGGTGGATGATGTTAGAGGGAATACTACAGTGTGTGTGTGTGTGTGTGTGTGTGAAGGGTCTATTTAGGATTAGGGCGGGGGGGGATGTGTGTGTTTATGACTGTATGTGTAAGTGTGTGTGTGTGTATTCTGTGTATATGTATATGGCTTGTAGATTCATACATTTTAAAAACGAAATATTATTAAGTCAATGTAGCTGATGTAGCCAGGTTTATTTTTGGGACTATTTCTGGCGAGTAACCACGTATTCATCCGCTGCGCAGTGATTTTTAGCTGCACACAGTCTCTCGTCACCCACCACCTTCATCTTCCTATGGAAACAGAGAAAGTAGTCCCTGCTAGCTGAAGATAGCACGCTATTTTCAGATCATATTTCATGTAAATCTCCTCCACAAAACTGCCAGACTTTTCCACACATCATTAAACACTAAGATTACTCACCAGTTAGTTTTAGAGCGGCTACAAGTTCGCAATTTCGCTTTTGAGGTAACGCTAGTCGCCTCCTATCACTCAACATGGTGTACGCTAAAGTGTTAGCGTGGATGATCTACCGGGGACACGTGGATGATTTTCAGCGTCTGTGTTCTCATCGCTTCATGGCTTAATGGCCAAAACTCCTGCAAACTTTGTGTATTCCTTCAAGAAATCCCTGCTTTTTTCAAATCTGAGTTTGATACCGGGGGGCCAAACATGAAACAAACACAGCCTTTCTTGCTGCGCGGCGGGGGCGTCGAGTTGTGACGAGGCACATTCCTCACCGCAGATAAGAGGAGCAGAGTCGCAAATGAGTGGCAGGTTTCCCTCTTCCTCTTCCCTGCCATCTCTCCTCTGTCCTTGTTTCCCTCTCCTCTCATCTTTTCTCGCTTTGCTGCAGGGGCTACCGTCCTGTCTGGACTTGCAGAGCTGGAACTGGCTCATCATACACACACACACACACACACACACACACACACACTAGCGAAAACACACACATCAAAGCAGCGAGATAAGTACAGACACAGCTTGACTGAATGTGTGAGACAGTAGGTAGGAGGCAGTGGCCGGGAGGCAAAGGCATTTCTCTCCACTTGTTTTTATAGCGGTGATGGATGGAGATAGGACAGTCTCTCTCTATCTCGCTCTCCCTCTCTACCTCCCTTTGGTTTGTATGTGTGTGACAGAGAGAGAGAGAGAGGGAAATAATGTGTGGGTGTGTGTGAGGTAGTTTGCGTGTAAGAGAGAGTGTGTGTGTCTGTCTTTCATTTATGTCATCTGCAAGACAAAGCCCTGAGATTTATGTGTCATCTGTGTTGACTGTCTCTGTGAGTGTGTACGTGTGTGTGTGAGTGTGCCCATCTGTGTGTGTGTGTGTGTGTGTGTGTGTGTGTTTCAGCCATGCTCCAAGACAGTCATTAGTGCACATTATGAGAACGCTCTCAAAATGGAGCATGATGGGATTACTGCAATTAAGGTGTGAAGGGACCCAAGAATGAATCAGACAAACACTCTCATACACACACAATAATCAGCATGCCCCAACATGTATACACTATAGGACCAGCATGCACAAAAAAAAAACACAAAATTAGTGACCAAAAAAATAAAAACACCCCCAGGCAGTAAAGGCTTTACATAAAAAAAACAAACAATCTTCTTCCATACAGCAGAGGAGAGTTGGGGAGCCATCAGAAATCTGAGGATGACATCGTACCATCCAATAATATTGCTATGAATTTTTGAATAATTCCTGATATGTGATCTGCTCTACATTATTCAGCTGCTCTGTCATGAAAATTGCAATAATATCTAAGGGCAACAGAATGTCAAATTCAATAATAGTTGTGAATAGAGAAGTTATGAGCATCTGTGTGTGAGTCTCCGTCGGTGAGTGTTTGTATCGCTGTCATTATTGTATCATTATGAGTCATTATTACTCGACAATGTTCAAGGTCTTTCAGTCGTTTTTTATTTAAAGGGGTTTTTTCGTTTTCAAGAACGCCGCATTGATACATCGTCATCGTCTGGCCTTTCATTTATGACTTTAAAATGCGGACAAAAATATCAATAGAATCAGCGAACAAAGCGCCGCGATATTATAGCTGAGAAGTCTTTACAATGCTTCAGAGTGTGCAGAAGTACATGGTTATGGAGACTGACACACACACACACACACACACACAAACAGAAACACTGTATACAGCTGCCTGCCATCTTAGTTGCGCTCACCCTCTGCTCTTTCCACAGTATCTTCTTTTAAAAAACACTTTCATAGGCTTAGGTTTTTGTAATTGCTTTCAGTCTTGCCCACTTCCAACCTTGAGTTGTCTCTTATGTCTTTCTTCTTATTTCATTTCGCACATTTATTTTCTTTCTAACTGCCGTTTCCCATGTGATCTCTTCCGTTTATTTCACTGTTATTGTCGTATGTTTTCCTGTAAACTCTGCTTTTACATAAGTGCTATATAAAAAAGTGAATTCTTATTATGAGTGGTAGTAGTATTAGTATTAGTCAATATTATAGTATTGCATATTATAGTCCTCTTTCAGTAACGACCACATATCTCTTCCTACAATCGACTAAGCCTGCATGCTCACACTGACATACACACACAAGCCCTCCTTCCACCCACCCACACACATACACACATGTATACACACACATAAATCCTACTCCCTTCCCTGCCCCCTCAAACACCCACACACCCGCACACACAGGATTAACTGTGGGACCCCTCCTCTTTGTTCAGGAGACTCTATTCCTCTGTATCCCAGGCAGGCAGACCTCCAGCGGTGCGGAGCAAGGCCGACCCACCGGCCCTCCTCAAAGCCCCAGGCCGGCCCCGGACCCCCGGCCCCACAGGTGGCTCCATTATCCTGGGCCGACTCAATGCGGAGCGCCGCTGGGCCCCGTTTTTCTGCCTGTCCGTCCGGCCCCGCGGGCCCCTAACCCGGGCCTTGCTGCCCAGCTGACCCTCAATGACCCTGTTGGTCATGCCTCAGAGGGGGGCGGGGGATACCGGGGCGGAGATAAGGGGTGGACAGAGGGAGTGTGTGGAGGCTTGGATGGGGTCGGTGTGTCTTTTTGAGTGAATACAATACAATAAAAAAAGTATGGACGATTGGTGGCTACTGGTGAGGAAAAAAGGAGGAATAAATCTAGGTGATGGACAGAGGGACGGAGAGGAGTGTGTGGAAGCTTGGATGGGGCCAGTCTGTCTTTTTGGATGGGGCTGTACACTCATTATTCAGCCTCCTTTCAAAATACACTTGCTTCTAGACAATCCCTCAAAACAAGTGAAAATACACCAGACACAAGTTAAATTATCTGACCCCCAAACTCGAATTGTTTTAAGAGAAACTGGACCGAATACGAGACTGAACGGCTTGTTAAGACGGACATTTGCTGCAGAGTATTGATTTGCCACGGAGGGAAACAGGAGGTTTGGCACTTGACTCAGGATAAAGAGAACAACGGAGGTGGAAAAGGTTGGAAAAAATGAATAATGGAAATAGTGGCAACGAGGAGGGAAAGAGGGGAGGGAGGGGCAGGAAAGGAGAGGAGGGAGGAAATCTGAACGATTGGCGGCTACTGGTGTGACAAGAGGGTGGTGAGGGAAAAGAGGAGGAATAAAGAAAGGAAATGGGAAATGTGGCTGGAGATGGAGTGGTGGGTTTCCATGGTGACTGACTTGCCTTCTTGTTTGTGTTCCTTGGCCATATTTTTTCTTTGTACGTGTGTGTGTGTGCTCGCACGCGCGTGTGTGTGTTTCTGTGGAATCTGCATTTACATATTTACTTTCCTACATACAGAAGTGTTTTTATTTCACCTATAGAATTATTATTTGAATGTTTTCTCTCATTCTCTTTGTGAGTGTGTGTGTATGTGTGTGTGTGTGTATAATGCTTATCCCTCCCCTCTATTGTTTGATCCCACTCACTGTGTATGTATGCACACATGTATTTTCTGTGTGTGTGTGTGTGTGTGTGTGTGCGTGCGTGTGTAAATCCATATGTTTGCTCTTATCTTTCCTCCCTCGGCTACTCTTCGTTCTCCAACCCAAGTAAAACTGGTGTGTATATGTGTGTATATGTGTGTGTGGTGTGTGTGTATGTGTGTGGGCGCGGTGCCAATCAGACGCCGGCGCCTCTCGGCAGGCTTGTACAGGTCAGGGGTATCCCTAAGACCCCATACACACTATTACCACCTCCAAACACCAGCCGCGGGCAACCTACACCCTGCCAGATACTGACAAGTCCACACAAACACACACTCCTGCACACACACACAGCCATAAAAACTCCCTTGTACACACACACAAACAGAGCGCATAATTAGCTCTCCATCTCAGCACAGGGTCAGTCCACGCAAAAAACAAAACACAACCCCCCCCCCGGGCGATCTGTGTGAGTACTGGAGACATAAGTACAGAGAACATACAGTGGAAGCAGCAGGGTCAGACTCCGGGGCGCTTGCGTCTGGCACAAATTCAAAACGGACAGGGGCAGATGCACTTGTTTGATTTCAAATGATAACGAGCGAAATGCAAAACTAATCTAAACCCAAGACTGCAGGGGTAAGAGGGGAGGCTCATGGGTAATTGCCGCCCCTCTCGGCGAGCCGTAAACGCCTGTCTATGAATATGTTTATCACTTTGAATATCAATACGGGGAGATAATGGTGTTTTTCTGCCGAGGAAAAGTCTTTGCTTTCTTATCTCCCGACTCCTCGGCTTGCTTACCCATCTATTATCACTTATAAAGCTGCCAGGCGGTATCAGCCTTTGATCTGGCACCTTAAATATGAAACAAAGTCTGCAAAGTAAAGGGAGGAGACGGAGAGCGCGATACGTGCCGGCGTCAAGGTTCAAGAAGAGTTGGCTCGGCCATCGCAGGGGGGAATTTCCATCGACGCCGCCTGTGGCAAGAGCGGTGTTTGGGGTTGATCTGGTGTCAGGGTTGTGGGAATAACTCACCTGCATCGCCCTCATCCTCGCCACCAGCCCCTATACGACTGCTGCCATTTACTGTTACTGCCAGCAACAAAGAGAGAGAGAGAGAGCGAGAGAGAGAGGCCTTTGTATCGTGTTCAACTTAAGATAAGAACTCTTAAGACTTGTCACTTCTGTCACAGTTGTATTCACAGGGCGGTTATTGAGATAAACCTTTGAGATTGGCACTATCGGTTTATCTGTGGCAGAGTGCATGCTCAAAACCACCTGGGTTAATAAAGTGGTGGCCAACCAGTGTTACAATACGTTACACTAGTCCATACCCGGGGATGCGCGTGCCACAACTCTGCGCAGACTTGCCAAAAATGTGCATAAACAGCGTAAATTTGGGAAAATGGAAAAATCAGCTTCGTCAGTCCCTGCCTATGCCAATGCTCAATGCCCATGTGCAGTTTCAGATTGATTGGGCAACCCATTGAGGAGCAAAATGAATGCAGACAGACAGACAGAAGGACAGAGTTTTCCTCATTTTATAGTAGGATTACATTACATTACATTACATCATTTAGCAGACGCTACTTGCGACTTGCATTTTGTCAACAGTAGTCAAACCAACTGTATATCACAGTCTTCATCAGCTAAGCCTTTAACAGGAATAAGTAGCATTTGTAGAATTAGAGTTTGTTTTTTTTAATTTAGAGTTCATATTAACTTTTGCCAGGGGCTGCTAAACTAAAACAATTACCTTCCAAGAATAATTTTTAACGGCCAAATTAGTGAATGTCTATTTTGGCTAGAAATATGTCACCCTATACCTGGTTTCAATGCTATTTCCTGTATATCCCTTACAAAGAAGTCACATGTGAAAACCAACATGTGTCCAGAAAGCACATGTGCTTTCAATTCACATGTGGGTTTTCACATGTGACTTTTTGTTTTTCTCACTGTTTTTACTTCAGATGTAAAAAATCTCAATTTCTAGATAGTGGGGTTTTTTTTCCCACGTGAACTTTTTTTTCCACATTTTCACCCTGCCATTAGATCTGTCAACATTTGTTTCACATGTGAAAACTTTATTTTACTTGCAAAGAGACAATTCGCAGATGAAAATGTCAATGCGAAATTTCATGAAAACCAACATGTGTCCAAAAAGCACATGTGCTTTCAATTCACATTGAAATCCAATTTCAACATGTGGCTTTTTTGTACGGGTAGAATCAGATACTGTGTGAAACATCCACTAAAGATCCAGCAGCCTGTTTGATACAGAAGCATTGGTGAGGTCAGAGAGTGTACGGTGGCCAGCGGGGACACATTTTGAGAACAGACAAAAACCAAAGAGCATGTATAACCGAGGGATTCAAGTGTTATTGTCTCAAAACGTTACCAGCCAGTGTGGTGGGTGACCCTTATTGATTCACCCACCAAAGACAACTTTTACTGGCATTTGGCGCTTGGCGGTTGTTAATTTGGGACCCTGCGGCCGACCACCCACCCCGCATCGATCCTGCATTAACACTGTAGGATGTTTTTCAAACTATCCCCCCTTTGGGCGCAGTAAAAAAATGCAGCGTGCATGTAAAGAGAAGGACTTACACGTGTTGCATTCTGAGATGCTTTTCTAACTCACCACAGTTGTAAAGAGGTTATCTGAGTTACTGTCGCCTTTCTGTCAGCTCCAACCACTCTGGTCGTTTTCCTCTGACCTCTCTCATCAACAAGGCGTTTCCGTCCGCAGAACCGCCGCCGCTCACTGGATGTTTTTTTGTTTTTCGCACCATTCTGTGTAACCTCTAGAGACTGTTGTGTGTGAAAATTTCAGAAATACTCAAACCAGCCCGTCCTGGCACCAACAACCACGCCACGGTCAAAGTCACTGAGATCACATTTTTTCCCCCATTCTGATGTTTGATGTGAACATGAACTGAAGCTGCTGACCTGTATCTGCACTGCTGCCACATGATTGGCTGAATGGATAATTGCATGAATAAGCAGGTGTACAGGTGTTCCTAATAAAGTGCTCTTTGAGTGTACACGATTGCTACATCTGCAGTGCAGTGGGACTCTGTTGTAGCCGGCAATCGACACAAACAAATCACACACTTCTGCCACTCATGTGCAAAAGAATATCAGAGGAGGCAAGTCATCTAAATTCAATTTGTGTTTGCCGCGGGCAGATTATTCCAAGGAGCTGATCCTGTGTACATACAAATAGCTTTGGTGCAAAATCATCACGCATGCTAATCACCCATTTTCTTCTGCAGCTCAACCTTTGCGGATCCACGCGCCGTCGCTCACGGAGACCGAGGAGGCATCACGCGAGGTCGAGAGGGCGTGGCGTCCTCGCTTTGTGCGCTCGGATCATCATACGCGCAGAGAGAACTAATATCTCTGAACTGTCAGTAAACACGAGCAGGTGCCGAGCGTCTGCTTGCAGTGACTCAGCCTTTGCGCTGTAGGCTGAGACTTCACAGAACCGTGTTTACGCTAATTTGGGGTAAACACACTGCAGCAGAAGTCTTCTGGAGGCAGCTCAGTGTTTTGTCTGGGGGGGGGTTTCAGATGGAACCAATACACATGCAGAAGCCGGGGCTTATAGCCGCAGCAGGCTCGCCGGTGAAAATGCCAAGGCATCGGGAGTTCATCGGTTCGCTGTTTGATGAGTTCACAAAAAAATACAAGAGAGGAGAAATCCCCCCCCCCCCCCCCCCCCCCCCCCCCCCCTCATCTCTGTCGCCATTGATTGAATTAACGGTCGGCGAGCAACCCATCGATTGAGCGAGCGGTGCAGAGCCAGCCACTCTGGCCCCATTAATATCGCCCTCCACACGGCACCGCTGTAATCGCACTGTCGGCCTGACAACGGGCATTCATCTAATGTACCCATAATGCACTGATACACGGGGCTGGGGAAGGTCACTCTGATTGACAGGCCTGCTGGGCCCAGACCCCCTTCCTGTCTTCCTGTCCGTTTCTGTCGCCATGGGAAGGAGAGATGGAAGAGAGAGAGGGAGAGGGAGAGAGGGAGAGCGAAGGGATGTGAAAATAAACCAAAAAGGAGAGGGGAATGTGATGAAAAGTGGGGAGAGGTGGAGACGTGGAGGAATGAAGAATGGCAATGTGATGGCAGGGAGAAATGGGAAAGAGGAGAGATGGAGTGAGGGGGGGAGAGAGAGAGAGGATGGAGGGAGGAAGGAGAAATGGAAAGTGGAAGATAACAAGGAGGGGTAAGTAGAGTCATGATGGAGCGGTGGATGCTAAAGAAAATATACGAGTCCGCGTCCACGCCTCTTTCCACGGGGAGGAGGGGGAGAGAGCGGGCACGTCGGGCTGCACGAAACGGACAAAATCTCATTTTTCAAAGTCTGCGCTGTTTGAATAGGAAAAGCGTTTTATATTAGCATTTTTATTTTGTATTTAGATACCGGGAGAGCAGCGAGGGAGACGCAGGAGAGGAAGCCGTGGCAGGATTCGATCTCAGGCCAGCGGGGGCCGCAGATGCGATTCCAGAGGACTTCACCGCCCGACCATCTTCAAAGTTTTAAGCCTGTATAACTCTCTGTGTGGTTCGGAGACGTTTTCAATTGATTTACAACGGTAGATTGTGGGAATAGCTCCCATATCGTA
Source organism: Centroberyx gerrardi (assembly GCF_048128805.1). Lineage (NCBI taxonomy): Eukaryota > Metazoa > Chordata > Actinopteri > Beryciformes > Berycidae > Centroberyx > Centroberyx gerrardi. The sequence continues at coordinate 6,564,086 of NC_136006.1, read as the reverse complement.
CCGTTGAAGACCGATCCTATAATACACCGAGCCCATATTTCTGGCTTTTAGCGAGACGTGACTGAGAAACACTTTATATTCTCACGACTAAAAATGAATTTCCGATTTACATATTGCAGCCTTGGCGATACAGACGTTGCATTCTTTCGGATTGGACTATCAGGAGGAATTTGATCTATTGTACAGGCATCCGTGCAAGCGTGCCAGAGGGAGGCGGGTGGCTGTGGAGGAAATACGGAGCGTCGAGGTCAGAAAGGGTGACGGAGGGGAGGGTTCGACGGGGTGCGGGGGGGGGGGGGGGAGGCACGGGGTCATGAGGGGCGTTGAGACGACGGTTTACTTTGCACCATTCCAGGGGATTAGGCGCTCCACATGCATGGGTAATGCAGGCAGGGTCTAATTATTCAATGTCTCGCGGAGGATTGATGACACGCCGAGATCACACACATCACCGGCACCACCTCTGGAGAGGAAAACAAGGGAAGTGGAGGAGACGGAAAATCCAGAGAGGGGAGTGGAGGAGAGGGGAGGGGTGGAAAACGAAGACGAATGATTGAGATAGGTATTGAAAGTGGGTTTGAAACACAGAACATAAGGTCGAAATTACATCAAATGAGAAGTGTCAGACCAGGAGGAGGAGGAGGTGGAGGAGGAGGGAGGAGGAGGAGGAGGAGGAACGCGGCAGCTGGGAGAAAGGAGAACAATAAAAGGGGGGAAGAGAAAGGGAGAGGAGAGAGATGGAGAATGCAGAGAGGGAGAGGTGGAGTAGATGCTGGCTTTTGATTATTTAAAGCACAGCCAGGTGTGGAGAGTGTTGAGAGGCTGTCACCCTCACGTCGCGGACTCACACACACACACACACTCTCTCACACACACACACACACACACACACACACACACATAGACACTCATAAATATTAAGGCTTAGTCTTGCAGACGGCACAAATGAAACGCACATGTATGTGTCAGAAAAAGGCTGGGCTCGGCAAAACCAAACCAACACAATCGTGCGTCCGCGTGTGTGTGTGTATGTGTGTGTGTGTGTGTGTGTGTGTGTGTGTGTGTGTGCACGCCCTGCTGTAGCAACAGTATTATGGATGGCTGGCTGGCTGAGTGACTGACAGGACAGGCTGAAAACTAGAATATTGACTTGATAATGAGCAAACTGTGAAAAAATGTGAGTGTTTGTCAGAAGCCTGTGTGTTCAGCGGGTTGGTCAAGATGTTTTTCTTTGATTTCTCTCAGTGAAAGACATTTTTTTCTGTTGTTCTGGTGATTTTTTTTCACTTTTCTCTGGTGATATCTTCCTCTTCAAGCCTTACTTATGATTTATGACTTATATTTGACCCTGAGAGAGATGCAACTTTAACCCCATGGATTTCTTGTTCGTAACATTCTCCCACACAATAGTGCAACGGCCTGCCCTAACTACACATATATACACATACACACACACACACACACACCTACACACACAATAAACAAAAGATCTACTGTAGTGTACACCTCACCGCAGAAGAAATACGACTCTTGTCTTGTTTTTATCCCTCTTAACAAAGAACTCAGCAGGCGTTTCAAGACAAAAGGACAGGAGAGTGTGTGTATGTGTGTGTGTGTGTGTGTGCTTTTTCCGCGCAGACCTACACCACACTCGCACACTGGGCGGGGAAGTGTGTGTGTGTAGAGTTACGGCACACACACACGGATCGGGTGTGTGGGAGAAGTGTCCTGTGCCGTGCGACCGATCCGTTTTCAGCCCTCAAGGAGACCGGGAATAGTGGGATAGTGTTTTTCGGGAAAGCACCCGGTGGGAGCGTAACGGGGAAGTATGGAAGTGTGTTAATGTTATGTGTATTTATTGTGAGAGTTAAGTCAATTGTAGTCAATGAACGTCATTCGAGCCGAGGGAAAAAGCGTTGAGAATAATGACCCTGATTCCCTAATTGACATGTGTATATGTGTCTCGGCGCGCACACACACACACAGAAATGCAAATGCGTATTCACAGACGCAAACTCAAACGTATAGGCCCACAGGCTGAGCCACACACACACACACACACACACACACACACACACACACACAGAGCTGATCAGAAAGTGCTTTGTGCGTGGCCACAAAGAGACAGACACACACGCATGCACACAGACTGCACTCAGCGAAATAAAAATCTCATTATGCTCATGAACCTGAAGGTATGAGAGCAGTCTCTCATCTCAACCCATGGCCCAGAATATTAAAAGGCTTTCTGCTTCTCTCCAACTCCCCGGCTCCCCTCTCTCTCTCTCTCTCTCTCTCTCCCTCTGCATACATATGACTGCATCTCTCCATTTCCACACTCGCTCGCCTTTGGGATCAAACGCGCTCACGGCACCCCAGGGGCCGGGGCTGGAAATGAATTGCAATTACAGTCCTCTTTTTCTCACACTCTTTTCTTATTATTTCATTGGTGTCTTCCTCTTTTTTTTCTTCCCAACTCCTGCTGGATCTCGGTGTGTGTGTGTGTGTGTGTGTGTGTGTGTGTGTGTGGACTGCTTTAGACAGACTGGAATGTGCTCTCTGTCTTTAGCCATGCAGAGACTGTGGGTGCATATTGACCTGGTCAGCATGTGGTGTGTAGGAGGTGGCAATGGTGGAGGCGGGGGTCTGTCTGCCTGTCTCTCTCTCTCTCACTCTATCTCTCTATCTATCTCTCTATCTATCTATCTATCTATCTATCTATCTATCTATCTATCTTTCTATTTATCTATCTATCTATTTAGCTATCTAGTGATCTATGTAGCTACCTGTCTATATGCCAATCAACCTATTTGTTTATTTTATTTAGTGGTTTATTTGATATGGACAGTGCAGTTAACATAATTACACTTCACAATTGAAATATAAAAGATGTATGCGCATGGAGCTACTGCTAATTTCCAACCCTAGTCCCTAGTTGGGCTTTTAAATAGACTACAACTATCTAAAATGACTATAGGCTAATACAAAGTACAGAAATGTTAAAAATAGCCTACTTTATATATCATCACAATGTACACACATAACACCGCACAACACAACAAACAAGAGATTCAGAAATCCACAACCCAACCAACCAGTCGTTTTACGCCGAAATCAGTCAATCTTAAGATTAGCTATGATAATATAAAGACTGACAACAAGTGAGTGCAAGCCATATGCATGAATACAGTGTTAAATAAATAAAAATGTGTGTAAACTATGACCTTCAGTCGGTGATCATTGTAAGGCACCACCACCACCAATATCAACAAAAATGTATTATATTTTCAGAAGAGCGTCATATAAGTCACAAAAGGTTTGCTACTACTTACTTGGATGTATGATGTCAGTCTACAAAAGTCTATAAACTCTGCAAATAAGAAGGTAAATAAACCCAGAGAGTCTAGAGTCCAGGTGGGTTTACCCTCCACTTGACTCCCTATCTGTCTGTCAGTTTGTGTTGCGTTACGTGTGTGAGCATGTCTGTTTTCGTATTTGACTTTCAAGCTATTTTTTTGTGCATGTATACACACATGCAACCTCCATAATTACCCCTCCTTTCATAAACCCAGATTTGCCTGGAGAATGAGCATGGGGAGTCTTCTCATCTTCGGGCCGTTTGACTGTTGGATGGTGCGGATTCGAATGCTGTTAGTGTCTGCTGGAGTTACGTGGCGTTGATGCTGAGACAGTCGGGGTGGGGTCAGACTCAGGGTTGGGCGTGTACCAAGTGGGGAGTATGTGTGTGTGTGTGTGTGTGTGTGAGGAAGGGGGGGGGGGGGGGGGGGGGGGGGGGGGGGGGGGCTTTATTATTGATCCTAAATGACGACAGTCGGGTTCTCTGATCTCAGCCGGACCCCTGCCCCCCCCACGGAGCAATCTGCAGCCCTGGCCGGTCCCCATGGCAACCAGAGTGTGTGTGTGCATGTGTGTGTGTGTGTGTGTGTGTGTACGGAGAGGAGTGAGGGTGGGGGGGGGGGGGTAGTGCAACTCTGTAGAGTTATTATTATATACCTCCTCTCCCTTCATCTGCTGCTCCTTTCTCTCCTCTCTCTCTCCCTTCTGCTCTCTGTCCTTGAAAGACCTGGTTACTTGTATGTATGTATGTGTGTGTGTGTGTGTGTGTGTGTGTGTGTGTGTGTGTGTGTGGGTGTGTGTGTGCGTGTGTGTGTGTGTGTGTGTGGGTGTGTGTGTCCTCACGCGGGTAGAAAGGTGAGGAAAATCGTCCAACGTGAGGACATTTTTACGAGGGTTAGGCCTCGGGTTTAGGATTAATATTAGAATTTGTTTCGTCCTGCTTGAAGGGCCAGGTGGGCGGAGTCTGCCACATGTAATGATATTGAGCACCAGGGCACATTCATCCAATCAGAGAACGGTGTCTGAAAGCTATGAGAATGCTGATAACATGCCTACCCAAAAACACAATTGTACTAAAAGGCAAACCCCACCCACCTGGCACTTCAGGTTGACTAAAACAAACTTTGAGAAGCATTTCAAACAATTGAGATCCAAAAATATACTTCTGTTTGCGTACAAAACACAGGAAAGGGCACTATAAAGTAGCAGAAAATGGTTCTTACAGCTTGTTCCATAGCAGAACCCTTTATGGTCCTATAAAGAACCCAAAACGTCCCAAATCAGCAGCAATAAAAGAACATTTTAAGAAGAACATTGGGTTCTTTATACTGATTTGCCTGCTGTTTATTTTAACAAATCAGAGGGATCTTTGTGTCGCGGTGGTTATATATAGATCCACGACTCTAACCAAAGAGCCCTTGAGTAACCCTGTTTTTTCTGTGTGTGTGTGTGTGTGTGTGTGTGTGTGTGTGTTCGCATACCCAGCAGGTCAGGGGTTAAGAAGGGGACCTTTTCCTGTGTGTGTGTTTGTGTGTGTAAGAGAGAGCAAGAGGGAGAAAGGAAGAGAGGAAAAACAGTGATAGAAAGGAAAACCTAAATGGAAAGAGTGAAAAAAGAGGGAGATTTTTCTACCAATCCCAGAGAGAGAGAAAGAGAGAGCGAAAGAGAAAGAGAGAGGGAAGGGCAGAGAGAGAGAGAGAGAGAGAGCAATAGTTAAAAGGCAGAACGACCTTACCCAACACACACTGAGGGACAGCAATGGGAAAGAGATAGTGGCCATGTAAATTAGATTAGATTAGATTACGTTCGATTAGATTAGATTGATTTGAAAGTTAAAACAGCGAGTGTTTTGAGCGCGGGGTGAAACTGGCGGTGCGTGACCTTCAAGGACAAAAACACGGACGAGTCAGAAACTTTATTTCCACTGCGCTCGTTCTCAACGGGACGGACGGAAGGAAGGAAGGAAGGAAGGAAGGAAAGAAGCGAGAGTTAAAAAAAACAACAGACTGTCATGTCTGCTCTTCCTCTGCTCATCACCAGAAAGACAGGAAAGAGATGAATCTGTTATGACAACCACACACACACATACACACACACACACACAGACGAAAATACACACCCTCCAAACTATACACACACACACTCTCTATCTCTTTCACACACATACACACACACACGCTGCAAACTGCTGACAACGCTGACGGCCTTCCACCCTCATGGCTCTCTGACTAGCCATGTCTTACACTCTTGTCAGCATCTTATACACACACACACACACACACACACACACATACCTACACCAGCAGATGCAACAAACTCCCATAAGCACTCAGCCGCAGATGAAAGCACGTAACGTGTCGAGTGAAAACCTCGTATCTCCAAAATATCAACTTTTCAGGAGCGAAGGAAAACAGCATCGTGTTTAGCTTGACGATTATGTATTTTTGAGTTTATCCAATGAAGTCTGAAAGGGTTTTATAAGGCTAAGGACGGTCAAATGTTCTCAACCCACAGAAGATCATGTAATCTTTCAAATGAGGTGAAAGAATGAAAATCACCGAAATTGGAGTTATGGGGTTTTTCACATGACAGCGGCTTTGGATTATTGTCTCTCTATAATAATCTCACGACTCTCTGATGCTGCTTTGTGAAAATCAAACCTCTTCCTAGAAAAAAAGAGGAGGTGAATGGTAGAAGGGGGGAGGGGGGGGAGGGGGAGGAGGACGGGGGGGGGCGGCGTTTCTTAATGATATCCCACACCAGTTCCAATCCAGCGCCCGGGCCTTTTTTTGTATTTTATTTTTCTTCCTTCTCTGCAGATGCCAGTCTTTCATCTTGAGAACCTGTCTTTCAGCCCGCCACAAGACATCACCCCTCTCTCCCTCCTTTCTTCTCCTCCTCTCCCACTGTTCCCTTATTTTTGACCAACACCCCCCCCCCCCCCCCCCCCCATCACCCCACCCTCCCCTCCCCTCCCAGACACATGCACACCACCCACCCACCCACCCACCCACCTTGCACCCCACGCCTGTCTCCTTCCTCGGGCTAGTTATGGTCTGGTAACGCTTGGTTTGGGCCACCATTGGTCAGCCAGCTAGCCAATGACAGGGCAAGGTTTGGAAATAACCAGCAGCTTCTTGGTGGCTGTTTGGAGTGGAGATGGAAAAAAAATCTTTTCGCAGCAGATTCAATCCTGGTTGGTGAATACAGATTTCTCTGGACAGAGTGCTGCTTTGCTGCTGTTTAGGAGACAGTTCTGTGTTTCACTCTTGAATTTTGATTTGTTACTTTCCCGCCAGTAGCCATGCCTGGCAGATTGGGAAAATAGGACAAATCTTCTCTCAGGTAGAGAAGAAGGGATGCTCTTCTTCTACTTCTGCTTCTACGTTGTGATTTGGACTGATAAGACAGGATGATTTTGATAAAGATCATCAAAACATAAAAATATTGGTGCACCTTTAATACGACTGAATACAACTATTAAAACTTAATCCTGGACACAAGCCTTCTTGATACATAGGAAGCACTCTATTTAGAAACAATAAACATTAATGCTCCAGGGCCTTAGCCAGGGTCTAAAGACAGCAGAGACAGTCCAGGGCATCAATTCAATTCAATTCTGTTCAATTCAATTTAATTCAAGTCAGCCAATTCAATAGCAATGGGGAAAAACGGTTCAGGACGGTTGGTTGATTGGTTTATTGATTGGTTTTTGGAGCAAGGTCCTTCGTCATGGCACGATCATCAATTCAATTCAATTCAATTCAATTCAATTCAATTCAATCCAATTCAACTCAATCCTTGTTGCCCCATAGGGGAAATTTCATTGGTAAGACAGGGTTTACAGTGAAAACACGCAATAAAAACCATAATAAAACCAATGAAAACCCAATAAAACAAATATCCTTCAGATAAACATCAGCTCATAAGAGCGGCCAAGGAGTCAGCATCATGATTCAGATTGATAACAGGTCGCTCATCACGGATCACCCGGCCAGCGGAGAGCAGGAAATAAGAGCGAAAGCCTCATAAGCTGTTTGGAAATTGGTGAAAATTCCTTTGAAGAATTTAGTTACAAGCAAATAAACTGCCAAGTAGGAGCAGCAACTGATTCCTGCCAATGGAAACAGGCACAGCTGTGCACCGCTGCCCTGATACCCTGCTACACACACACACACACACACACGCATTCAAATGGGGTGATGAAGACTCTGGGGAAGGCGTTGCAGTTTTCTCTCACTGTTGTTATTGTTCAGATCCTGCCAGCAGCTTCAGTATTGAGACAGGACACTAAATTGATCTCTTTCTACTTTCACTGGCGTCACTGGGTTTCAACACTGCATCAGTAAAGAGTCACAATCGAAAACATAACAGTTTGTGGTTTTTGCCTCCTATTCATCTTTTAGTTTTGTAACCATATGGAAATATCATTAAGTGCACAGCAAAGCAAAACAACTTTTTGGTCACTGTCCCAAAAATGACACTATTGATGGGGTGTGTGTGTCTCTGTCTTTGTGCATTTCTCTCTCTCTCTCTCTCTCTCTCTCTGTCTCTCTCTCTCTCTCTCTGTCTCTCTCTCTCTCTCTCTCTCTCTCTCTCTCTCCCTGCACCAGTTTAAAGTGGAGCATTCACTGTTCATTTGAATTTATAAACACATTCACCTTGATCACCTGAATTGGCTCGCTAACCTACATAGCCCACACATTTCCATGCACCTACACACACAAATGCAAGAATATGCGAACACACGCACGCACGCACACACACACACACACACACACACACACACACGCATACAAACAGATGGCAACGTAAGTCAGTGCTTATGAAAAACTCTTTCCCTCTTTCCTCTCTCCCTCCCCTTCCTTTTTCTTCTTTCTTTGTCTCACTTCCAATGTCTCCCTCCTTTCTCTAACTCTCTCTCTTTCTCTCTCTCTCACACACACACGCAGACACACACACACACACACAGACTTTGCTATGTTTTGCTGAGAGGTTGCTTGATGGCAAAGTTCAAAGAGAGATCAGGCGGTAGGCGGCTGGAGCAGAACACCCTTCGGCACTCTAGCTTTCCACAGCCACCACGCTCCATTTACTACACACACACACACACACACTAACACACACACACACACACGCCGGAGACTTTGAACCTGACCCATGCCACTCTCAACTCTGCTATGCATGCTTGGACACTGTGTATTAGTATCTGTATAACTGCGAGCGCATGCAAACGTACAAAACTCTGTGTGTGTCTGTGTGTGTCTCTTGGCTTGTGTGTGTTTCTGTGGGACTTAATGCATCACCGCATGTGTGCTTGTGTGTGTATGCGTGTGTGTGCCCGTCTGCACGTGCGTCTTATTGCCTGCGTATGCCTTCATATGAGACTAAGTACATCACCATGTCTGTGAGTGAGTGTGTGTGTGTGTGTGTGTGTGTGTCTGTTCATGTGCGTGTGGGAGTGTTTATGCGAGACTTAATGCATCACCGCATTTGTGGGCTTAAATAAGGGGCTTTTACTGTATGAGCCTGATGACAATTCCATCGAAAACAGGTGGTTGTGCTTAAAGCCAGCGCACCGACTTACCGTAATGTCTTTTCAGGCTTTGTGACAAAAAACCATGAAGAAGTACAACAAAACCAGAGGGCCTGAAGTCCAGACCGCCTTCCACAGGTCCTGATTGAATCCTTTCAAGAGAGCCTGATAAAATATAAAAGGTGCCTGCAGCTCTGGGAGTGTATAGAGTCTTAAATGATTATTCTCGGGCCCAACAGCAACGATGGTATCCCTGCTGCAGCTTTTCCCACCCAAATGAGAAATTGAGTCTTGCCCTCGGACACCGCTATAATGAAAACATGGTATCATTATAGTGTGGGATTTTTCATTCGTTTTTATACATATACTGTATATAGATTTCAGTTTAGTTTCAATTCTAGTTCTAGTTTTAGTATTTTTGTTTTTTAAAGGTATCATGAGATAGTGATAGATGAAGTTCAGAACAGGTTTGCAGCAGGTATTATGTAATCCAAACAATAAATTAAAGATTATTTTAAAAATATATTTACATGATTGTTTGAATTAGGTTCGCTGTCCAAATGCGTTCTCTGTTTCACTCCACCTACAAAAAGACAAAAAAAAACAAAATTTCACTGATATTTTTGTTATTTTAGTTATGTTAGTTGTGTTATTTTTTACTTTTACAAGTGGACAAGATAGTTTGAGTTCAATTTTAGTTTTGTTTTCTCCTTTTTTACTTTTAATTTAACTTTACATCAATTTTTAACACCTAGTTTTCGTCTTAGTTTTGGTTTTAGTTTACTATAATAACCTTGCGATGCACCTGAAACAGGTCTATCCCCCCTCTTAGGTTCCCAAGCCGACTGTTAAAAGGTCCTGAAGTATAGAGCTTTACATTGTGCCTCCCCTCCCTCCCTCTTTCCTTTTATTCCCCACTTTCCTTTTCTCCCCTCCCCACCTTACCTCCTCCACCCTTCCTGCCTCCTTCTTTCCAACCCAGCTCCCCCCACAGAGTCAAGATGGCTGGTTTCCCCGGTAGCGCGTATCTAGAAATAGCTCACCCTGTGGGTGATTTGTTCCAATCCAACAAGGATGATGGTAACAAGGGAATTTGACTTTTTTTTTTCCCCTCTTGCTTTTCACTTCAAAACTGTAATTAACAAGCACAATGCATCTCATAATTTGTCCTTTTGAAATGCACCAGCCAAAATTTGAAATTCATCAGTAAATATTTGAAAAAGATAGATGATTATTTGAATATATACTACTTCTAAAAGAGACCTATTTCCTAAACTTCCATTTTTTTTATATAATACTTTTAGAATTTTGTGTTACGTTTAAAATGACTGACATGAGCATCCCACCAAGTCAAATTTATTATATGTGCAAACTTACTTGGCCGATTAAACTGATTCTGAATCTGAGATATATCCTCACAAACAGAACTGTTTCGTAAGCTGCGGTCTTAAAATAAATCATAACTTCAATAGCAACCTATAAAATGCTTTTCATTTGCACCGGCAATTCATTTTGCAGGAGACGGTGTCATTTACTCAAACAGTGGATATCTCATTCTGCAGAGAGACTCTTCACTCCCACTCCCGGCTCCTCTCCACATTTCTCCGGTCTTCCCCCAAGATCTCTTCCCATCCCATTTCTGCAGCAGCTCACTGTACTACTGAATGCCCTCCGGCTCTATTCTCCATCATGGCTCTTTACAGAATAGCTCAACTGTACTCTCAATCTCAGACACTCTTCTCTTTTTTTCCCCCCCAACCAAAACCAGGGTAAATTTAGTCTCCCATGGGAATCCTCCCTTTCTTGAAACTTCCGGATATACTCTGGGTCTGGAGACTGTTTGAAAAAAAAGCCCTTATCCGTTGCCGTCCCATACTGTACCCTCCACCACACCCTTCCATCCACCCACCCATCCATCCTTTTCCACCCCACCCCCCCCTGGCCCCCAGTGTACGGAAGTGGCTCCTGGCTCTTGTTAGCGGGACTGGAGCCACTTTGTTTCGCTCGGTTTGGGACACGGCAGGCTTTTCATGCTCCGGGGGGCCGCGGCGGATCGTCTTGCAGCGGTTGAGAGCGGTCTAGGCCTCACAATGGGGGCCTTTGTCTGAAGAGACCCTTATCTGTCCGCCAGCGTCAACTTACTCCTACGCCACAGAGCCACTCGTATAAACCCCCACTTTACACTTCAACCGCACACACACACACACACACACGCACACACACTCACACACACCTGAACATATGCGCAAATGTATGCAGACGGCGCACATACAACACGACAGTCACATCTATAGACAGACACAAGCACCCTAGGCACACACACACACACACACGGAGATAGACATACACACGTGCGCATAAACACACACTCATATACATGTACCCACACACATACACACTCACACACACCTGAACATACGTGCAAATGTATGCAGACGGCGCACATACACCGACAGTCACATCTATACACAGACACAAGCACCCTAGGCACACACACACACACACACACACACGGAGATAGACATACACACGTGCGCATAAACACACACTCATATACATGTACCCACACATACACACACACACACACACAAACATATAAGTATGTTTGTACACATGTGAAATCCGGAATGTGAGTATGCAAATGCGCGTCTACATGTGTGTGTGCATGTTTGTGTCTGTGTATGCATGTGGGCGTGTGTGTGTATGTTTAAGGACATTTGTGCGTGTGTGTGTGTGTTTGTAAAGTAGGGGTTAAATGAGCACCTGTTTAAATGAGAGGCAACTCACATAGACACACACAAGAACACACAGAAATAGCTTTACACACGCAGATACACACACATGATTAGAAACAATAGATGGATGGTATAAATGAGCCACTGCAGACATACAGAAAACCCCAATAAAATGTGGCGAAGCATATGGTCATACTGTGCAAACAATAAATCCTCTCCAGGTTCATCTGCCTGTACACATTTACATACACCCACACACCGTTACCAAGCACCTCTTCAGACGCATGCATACCACCGCTGAACAATTAACATCTCCACTGATGGCTCTGCACTTGCATTATTTGCCTTCTTATTTTCTTCTTTGTTAGTTTGAAAGTTATGTGTTAATGTATTGAGAGTTTCTAGTAGCAATCGGCAACGTTTCCATGTGAATAAATGTCCGTTTTGTTACTATTGCTGCTTGACACAAAGGTGATTCAACCTTATAAGCAGTTCATGAAAGCGTTTACAATCCAAGCCCCGCCCACACTGTTTGATTGACAGGTGATCTCTGGGAAGTGCAGTGCGGAAACACCACGGCGATGAGCGCTTAGCAACAAAGATGTCGCCATAATCAAAACACTGAGAAACCCGCGGATTACCACTTTAAAGAGATTCTGCTTCTTTTAGGTTCCTTATTTCTTTCCTTGATGTACACACACACACACACACACACACACACACACACAGCAGGGAGGGGTTTCAATTAGCTAGCAGTAAAACCTTAAAATGTATGTGAGCACACATGCGTGAGAACCTGACTGCATGCCCGAGTGCCAGCGTATGTGGGTGTTTGCACGCGTGTGCTTGTGCTCACATAAGCGTGTTCACATATACTAGCGTTCAGTCAGTCTACTGGGTGCCAGATCTGTGTGTGTGTGTGTGTGTGTGTGTGTGTGTGCGTGTGTGTGTGTGTGTGTGAGTGTGTTTGAGTGGGTGCATTTGACAGAGTGACAGAGAGCAGAGACACGGAGAACTCTTTGCTGGAGTTCTTCTCAGCTTAAAGTTAATTACAGGGATTATTCCTCTCCTTTTTTTGTCCCCGGTAGTCCCTTGGAGCCAGGTCAGAGGCAGACGGCACATCTGGCCTCACACTGCGGCCAGGAGGGATCAGCTCAACCGGTCCTGTTGGATGAGACAAGGCATCAACACTGCCAGGGTGAGGTGTTTGATTCCCTCTAGGGCCGTGCATGCTAAAAACAGATGGCACTGTAAGGTGCTTTGGATAAAATAGGCTTTCCACGCTCACTTGGACTTGTTGTACCAGTTCACTAAACACTGTTATGTAACTCCATTTCAGTAATTGTATTTTCGTTATTGTTACTACTTAAAATGAGCGTTCAGTGATTGTAACTAGAGGTTTTGATATAAGCTCATCTTCGGCTTTTCACCTCTGAGCTGAGGCATTCTGATGAATTTGGGTGCTGTATTTTAATTAAAAAATCAAATACTTTCAAGGCAAAAAAGGGCTTTCAAGGCCCTTGGCAACCCAGATAAAAACACCCACCAAATGGAAAATGTGTGATATCTGACAGCAGAGCACTAAAAGTTTATTTTCTTTTGACTATTTTGTGTATTTTACTGTTACAATTGCTATTTCATGGGTATGATATGTATGTTTGTACCTAAAGTGTCTCGTTTTTATCCCAGCTTGAGACAAATTCCTGGCAACCTGGTTGATGTGGCAGTAAATTATTGAATCTTGGCCCTTGAGAGAAGATGGAGGCAGATGGGATTCCCCTTGCAAGCAGAAATTATGAAATGCTTTCACATTGTGAACTACTGATTTTAGGGGGAAATGCCCGTCATCTGCCATGGGGAATTTGAACAAACTGTCCACTGTGTGTGTGTGTGTCTGTGTGTGTGTGTGTGCATTATGTGTGGGTGTACATTGTTGGAGCAATTGAGTAAATGGGCATTTAATTGGTTTTGCAGAGAGCACACATTTTGACGGGGATAAACAGATTTCTTTGTCTGGCAACGATAAAGATGACAGAGCAGCGATAGTCAAATGGAGCTCCATTTGTTCGGCAGCACAGTGACTCACGCTGAGGCAAAACAATTGGGATCCTGGTGGCTAATTCATGCTTCAAAAAGGAATGGTTTGTCTGGGGAGAGAAAAAAAAAATGTTCACAACATCTTCTTGGCAGTTTGATGTGTCATTTTTGCAGCGTGCAGCACCTTCATCTCAGCGAGCACAATGCCAATTCTACTGGTCACTGGCTGATTCACATCTAGCT
>NC_136006.1:6512678-6545178 GCF_048128805.1 Centroberyx gerrardi | reverse complement strand
TATCACTGTAATCTTTTAAATCTCTGCTTAAAACACATTTTTACTGACAGGCTTTAATATAAATTGTTTTACCTATTTTATTCCCATTGTCCCAATCGTACTGTATGTGCCTGATTTATTCGTCTGTAGCCCTGTTTTTAATTAATTTCTGGTATGTTATTGTCTGTAAAGGACATTATAACTCTCTTTTGAAAAGTGCCACAAAAATAGTGTATTTATTTTAATATATTATGGGAAAATCTGTGTTGGAAGTGAAGGAGATGCATTCTCCCCTCTCATAACTGACCCCTATGTGCCCTTGAGCAAGGCCCTGCCAGCCACTCCAATAGAGTTTGGTTGTACTAGCTCCTCGTGTGTGCATGTGTGTGTGTGTGTGTGTGTGTGTGTGTGTAAAACCCTCCCTCCTGCAACTACTCCCCCAGACCTTTCCCTGTGAAATAGGGTGTGTTCTTAGATAACGTAAGTATGGGTTACATGAAACTTAGTAGATATTAATACAGACTACAGATACTTTACCCTCACAACACAGCAGGCTTTATTTGCTCATGGTTGTGTAATGATAATGGTAAACCTGTAAAGCTGGACCTTCTCACAAAGCCTGCGTTCACACTGCAGCTGCAATTCTGATGTTGCATGTGAAACAGATCTGATGTTTTCTAATCAGTGTGAACAGCAAAAAGCTGCACAGAGTCGCATTTCTTTCAATTCTGATCTGGACCTCATGGAAATGTGCTACAAAATCGCATCCTGAGGCATGCAAATCTTAACGCCATTCACCTGAGACAGTAGTTGTCCTCGGTCTTGTACCCACGGCAGCTTGGCTGAGTCAGCGTTGGCACGGAGGACAATGAGACACAACAATTGAAAGAAAATGAAATAGGCGACTTGATTGGTTATTGGGGGAGACGCTTCACTTCAGTCAAAACTCGAAGGCACAAACTGTAACCGAAATGTGTAGGAGGCAAAAACAGATGTGACATGTTTTGTTATTGTGACTCGGCACACACATGATTTTTGACATCGCTGTCAGTTCATATCGGTAACAGATATGAACCGTCACCCAAAAACAATCATGACATGACATGAGCAGCAATTCAGAATTGAGCGTGAAGGCCTGCAGTGTGAACGGAGCAGTATAGACATCCAGCACGTCACCTCGCCTGCTCTCTTCTCAGGCTGCAGCTGTAAACAAGGCAGCAGCAGCAGAGCGTGGGGGCGGGACAAGAGGCTTCAGGATGATTGACAGGCGTCTGATCCAATGCGCGAAAGGCAAGTCATTAAAGGTGGAAAGGTAATCTTGTTGGGCTGTCTGTCTGCCTGCCAGCTTGATTGGAGGCAATCACTCTCTCTCTCTCTCTCTCTCTCTCTCTCTCTCTCTCTCTCTCTGTGTGTGTGTGTGTGTGTGTGTGTGCAGCATAGATTAGGGAGTGCCGGGGCCGGTCCGGAGGAGAGAGAGGATCAATGGTGGAGCTCAGTGAGCCGTAGCCGCAGACTCGGCCAGACAGCGACCTCAGACTCCAGACAGATAGAGTGGTGTGTCAGTAGGCGGGACCGGTCCACTACACACACACATCCACAGGTTTTTTGGGAGTTTCTTTACAGCCCTTTCAGAACCCGGCGTGACCAAAACCCACCCAATTTTCTGTCGGACGTTATCTGATGGACGATAAAGGTTTTGCGCATGAACTTGTGAATGCTAGCTAAAAGGAGACAACTTCCCACAGTAAACAGCGGGTTGTGTTGTGTCTTTGCTTGTCTCATCTTCATTTTCTGTTTTGGTTGTTGGGTTTGTTTGTTTGTTTGTTTGGAAACGTTTTCATTAGCCCCCTTGGGGTTTTTTTATGTTACCTGCACCAATTTGTCATTTTTCTTCTCTTGTGTTTTTTTTTTTTTAACCGTTGTATTTTTATCCCTGTTTTGTTGTCACTTCACTTCCATGTTTTATCACTGTGCAAATAAACCAAAAGAGAGCCAAACTCGAACTGACATTGTGCCGCTGTAAGAAACACATAAAAGCAAGAAGAAAAGATGTGTTCATAAGTATAAAAAAAGAAAGAGATGCACGATTTAAAACCAGTGCCTCAGGTGGATGGATGCATAATCATAGTTTGTGGGTGAAGATAGTACGTGCACATAATTTTGTTTGCATCATATGAGTGAACATATAGTGGATGTTGTATAATCCCATTTTTATGCCTATCTTCCCACATTCCTACAATGTACACACAAGGGGCTTCATTTATCATTACTACTGAAACACACTGAAATACTGATTCAATTATAAAACATGCATGAGAGCACACACTGAGGCTTGGTACTACATTATTTGCAGTGAAAAAGCATTGGGATGCTGTTGACAAAACTTCCCTATACACTAGTTTGTTCATAATCTCGGGACAGGACTGTGGATTTACATTAAATTTGTATAAGTCCACCAGACAGGCATTCTGTTGCTGTTCGACTAACTTTAATTGGATACCCGTGTTTTAGCAGCATGCTGTCTTACAATATGGTAATAAAGGGACAGCCCAGCCTAAAACAGAATTGGCACATAGTGTATCTCCTTTGGACAGTTTGGTATTGATTTGTAAACATGAGCAAGGTTCTCCAGAGCTACTAACAAGAGGGCCAAGTGTCTCTTGTTGGTGCCATGGAGGGATAAATCCTTGAACTGCTGTACTCACAATCAATGGGACTTTTTGGACGCTGTGACAATGCCCTGGGAGATTTTATTGTTAATCCAGGCACATTTTATGGTTCACAACTGTTAGCTCTCTCATAAAACGCAGCTCATTTGGAGGTAAAAGCTCAAACAAAGTTTATATAAGGATGCAATCACACCGACAGTTTTATTTTCTTTGGTCCAAACAACAGTGGAAAAGTTTACTTTGTTGCATTTTTGGTATTTGGTTCATTTATCTTCACGCTGCCCAATTGCAAGTGAAGCAGGGCTTGTAAACAAAAGTTGCATGGACTCACAAGCAGCTTGTTTACTGGACAGAGTTTTGGTAACCTGTCACGGTGTCATGAGATTTTGGCGGCAGCAAAAAAACAAATCTGACTCCAGTTCCTGCAACTTTGCTTAAGTCTGTGCTCTTTGCCATCATTTCCATTCTCTGGAGTTCACACCAGGTAGAACACATGAAGAAATAGCTGAATATGAGCATCAGTCCTGACTTTCCCAGCATGAAGGCCTGCTGGCTAAAAGATGTCAACATCCATGTCCTTCTACGCATAAACCCTTGTGTTTTGGGGTCGTTTTCTGTAGTTAGTTCGGATTAAGTTCTCACTCTTAACAAACTGCACTACAGCTCCCTTGGAAGAAGAAGGAAACCTGCATTTTCTGGCGTCTTGGTGCAGTTAATTGCAGGAGGCTTTGGGTTAAACGCTCCAGAGTTCGAATAAACTGCTTCTAAACACGCCCGGTGTGAACGCACCTCAACTCCATACTGTCAGTTTCCAATTTATTCCCAGCGGAGCAGCTCCAGGTATTGTCTCTTGATGACATCGCAAATGAAGTCTTGGTCCTCTGGATTTCCAGCTTTGAGAGAGACTCGTTCCTGTTCTTAATAAAAACAGACTGAGCTCATCAGGGTAATATATGCGAACCCAGTTTTAGCCTGGATTATTTTCGCTTTAATGTAGTACCGTCGGGGGGGGGGGGGGGGGGGGGGATGGGGGAGCGATTCCCCTTGCATGGGCTCTGGGGTTTCTGACATATTAGACACATTACTCTATAGGATTACATATTTCAGTGAGATAGGCCACACAGCACCGAGGTCGGTATTTATAGCTAGTTACGTACGACCGTATAATTTCATGGCTCTGCATTTTCAAGCGCATATTAGAGAAGATATAGCCTCTAGCACAGGGGACTGAGCTGTATGTAAAGTTATTCATAGATTATGAATGTGCGCGCTGAGACACAGTAATGTATATAAAAGAGTATCATCCCCATCTATATCTGCTTCTCCCCTCTCCACCATCCTCTCCCTCTCCTCCTTTCTCCCTCGCAGTCTTTTCTCTCTGTCCTTATCTTATGTGCGTAGCATGTTCTTTTGTACTCTGCTTCCTTTGCTTGCTGGATTTCTTTCATTCCATATTTCTTTCTGTCAGTTTTTCTTCCTTCACAGATATCTGTCCTCCATCTCAACCTCTCCCGATTTCCTCTCCTCCCTCTCATCTCCCCCCCCATACTTCATCGGCCATGTTTTTTCTCATTATTCCACCATAATATCCAATTGTCTGTCACCCTGCTTATGATTAGCACTGCATCCAAGCTTCCTGTGTGTGTGTGTACGCACGTGCGGGCCTGCACGCGTGTGTGTGCCACCTCATCATCAGCCAATCATACGGATCAGCGCCGATGATCCGGCTGGAGCACGAGGAAAGAAAAGCGACCTATTGTTTTCGGACGCGCTCCTCCTTTCCCCATCTCCGCCACAATGGACCAAACCTGTCATTAATGCTTCCACTCCCAGAGCCAAAAGAGCTAATTCATCCATTTATATTTATGTATGCAAAACCCTTCCACTCTGCCATTAAAACAATGCAAATGAAAGTGAATCGCCTTGTTAATTTGTCTCTTTCCATACTCCGAAAAACCCTGAGATAGATGTGAATCTGAACCTTTCTGCTTTAGTCACGCGCCGCCGAACATCAGGAAATAACAAAAACAGTGTGAGCCGATAACGCTGATGAAACAGGTCCACGATCTCAGCATCAGGGACAGAGGAATCACCGCTACAGCCAGGAACAGGCTGGCAGGTAGGCTGAGAGAAAATTGGGAGGGAGTGGGACTGGAGTTGGATTGAACACGAAAATGGTTTTGGAGGCGGCGGAAAGCGCTCTGAACCGGCGTTTAGATCCTACGACACCGAAGTCTGTTGAGACTGATAGGAATGCATTTCTTTTAAAAGGGCATTAAGTAATCTATGACTTCTACACAGCCTCTATTGGCGACCAAGGAGCTGCAACAACATCAACAGGTCTCTCGCCTGTAATCGACATAAATAATAAAGTCACTTTTTCACACTGGAGTGGAGCAAGCAAGCTAATTAGAGCAGAGATCCAGCAGAAAGTCTGGTGGAGAGATAATATGTCTCGATGCAAAATACTGCAATAATAACGCTGCTTTGTCATTTGCTCTTTCAGCTTGAAAACAAGCCTATCAACCCCCCACAGATATGTTATGGTCATTTTGTGCTGTGAGACAGTAAGAATCTGACTTATTGTACCTTTTAAAGCAAAGTGGAGAAGGCTTTCCCAGAGGTTCCCAAACTCTTTCATATCAAGGATGTCCAGATAGATGCTCTAGACCAGCGGTTCTCAACCTGGGGGTCGGGACCCCCCAGGGGGTTGCAGGATCATTTTGGGGGGGCGCGACATGATTTATGTTATAAGGAAAAAACATTTCTACTATACAAATATATTATCATCTATCTATTTTTTTCAGATTTTTCTCAAATTTTTGCTTTTTTCTTGTGAAATACTGAATAGTTTTCATCCTCTTGGCTTCCTCTGGTAATTAAGCAAATTAAACAACCTGAAAAAGGAAAATGATTCTTTGGTTGAACTGTTCACTACCCGTGACGGGGGTCATGAGCGGGCATCACTTTGTTTTAAGGGGTCACGAGTCAAAAAGGTTGAGAACTGCTGCTCTAGACCACAGACCCCCATCTGATCATTTTGTTTTTCCCCATCTGAGCAGATTTTTGCGGTCTATCTCCACAGCAGGTGGGGGAATAGTACTGGAAAGCGTGAAACCTCGGATTAGAATAGTCATTCTTATACATTTTCTCATTCTATTAGCTTCTACTGAATGAAGTTACAGTGAAATTGAACTAATCCTCATTTAATGGTGACCCTCTGGAACCCAAACCCCAAGGACCAGTGGCCTGTGCCGCCTGTTAAATTGCAGGGGAGACACCAGTTTGGCCCTCTGCACACTATTTCCCATTGTGACCATATGGGTATTATTGATTACCATTGATCACTGGAACGACTGTGCTTCAGCCACAGCAGAAGAGGAGAGTGTGTGTGTTAAATAATACACTGCCGAGCCTGGGAGAGGTGAGGAGGTGCGATCGAATGAGGGATAATTCAGGAATTCACAAGAAATTTTCCCTTAAGGGATTTATGTCGAGCTAGCAACACGTGGAGTAACTCTCACACACACACACACACACACACACACACACGCAGGGTGAATTACAACTGGAAAAAAAGAGTCTGCCTATCACATTTGATCTCAGCTCCATATTAGCCAACTGCCCATTTTACAACAAGTTATTCCAAGCTACAATGCATATAATTTCAGTGATATAAAATCCAGGCAGCAAATGGCCTAAGATAAAATTCCCCGATGGATAAAGCATAACAATGAATGGAACAATATAAGAATTGGGCTAGACTTTTCCTCGCAACAATAGAAATATATCAAGTGTTCCTTTGTTCAGAAAAATGTGCTCTTTCAAATGCGAGTGACTGACATTAATGGTCAGTATTGCATTTCCACCTAAGGCCTCATGTCCTCAGTGTCTCGTCACATGTCTTCAGGGACAGACTGCAGGCGCACACGCAGACATCAACTCAGCTTTCTACAGCAGGCCTGCTCCTTTCTATTCGTGCAGTTTTTGGATACGCATTCCTCCTCCCGCATCTCAATTTCCAGGATGCTGGCGCTTCCATTTCACATTTTAGACATTTAGATGATGCTCTTGTCTTGAGCAACGAGAGCAACAGTAGAGTACGATCGTGGAAAAAAGATAGATCGTGGCCTCTAGTAGTGCTGGAACGTGCAAAATGTAAAAAATGTACGCACGCTGAGGAAGGCTTGAAGAAGGCTTGATGGCCGAAACGTCCGTGCCAAAACAAGAAAAAGAAAAAAAAAAGAAGAAACAGAGTGCGGGCTTTCAAAATTTAAAAATGTAAAGCATGTAAAAAACAATAGAACATAATACCAAGGCATACTTTTTGCAATGAAAAATATGAAAAAGCCTTTATTGTATTGGTTTACCACCAATAAGCCACCAATATGCCGGTGGTAAGCCAATACAATAAAGGCTTTTTCATATTTTTCACTGCAAAAAGTGTATTCTTTTTTGAGAATGGCCCTTTTTTCTATATTTTTACAATTTTACATTTTGCATGTTCCAGCACTAGAGGCCAAGATCTATCTGTTTTCATGATCTAACTCGTTTTTACACCTTTTTTGACACCAGCAGCTTCATTTTTCATGGACAGCGCTCTTTGTATCTTCTCTTCTCTTCAACAGCAGAGTACAAAATTACAAGCAGCCAGTAGTAAGGGATGTAAGGGTCGAAGCCGTAGCGTCCTGTCGATATCCCCGTGACCCTATAATGATCATTTTAGAGACAAGTGCTAGGCAAAGAATTGAAAAAATAAGAGCTGAGGAGAGAGATGGCAGGGATTTTTTTTTTTCTTTTCGTCAAGATCATATTAGAGCTAAGAGGGGGAAAATACAAGAAATGGGATATGATTTAGTGGGGAGAGGGTAACATGAGGTACTTCTTGAAGAGATGAGTTTTCAGCCTTGGACGGAAAAAAAAAAAAAAATTGGGGAGTGCGCTGACTGGAGTGAAAAGGTCATCCAACTGTTGGAAATGAGGGGGAAGAGACGAGTCGAGGAGGAGCGGGGGAGAAGTGGAAGCTCAGTAGCCGACGGCGGCCTGAATAGCATTCCTTTGGTAAATGCTTGTATTCGGCCGCGCTGTGAGATGATCCTCCGCTCTCCGAGGTGATGGAGATTGGTTTTGGAATGGCGAGGCAGGGGGGGGAGGGGGTAAAGATATTTTTCAGACACTTTTGCGCTGTGCAATCCAATTTTTTTTTTTTTTTTTTACTCCACAGCGCAGCGGTCACATTCAATTTCAAAAAACAACGGTGCCTAAACAGCAGCGTATCGGAAAATTCTGCAAACATTACAGATACTGCAGTCACGTTTCAGTTTGTTTCGTCCGCCCCGCTCTTCAGATTAACCGTCACATGGGTGCTGCATGTGACCGGCTCCATTACACCCAGCACCCTCAAAATGCAGCATCTCAGCTGGGTGAGTGTGGGCGGCCAAGTGGACGGTCCCACCCAACAATTTAACATTTTACTTGGTTACAGTTCATATAAGAAAATCATTTGAGAGAAATTCTGGGCAAAGGAGAAATGCACACCAACAGGGATGTAAACAAAGTTGAGATAAATAAGCTTCTCATGCCAAATTAATGGGATTTTTTCACTCATGAAACATTAAAACCAAAACTTTACATGTTGCTTTCACATTTTTGTTCAGCACATATTGGGCCAATGTTGACTTTTTATCAAATATCAGGCAGTAATTTCGTCTCTCTGATATGATGAAGGTTCCTCCCTGATCACAGCTACATACAACAGTCTGTAAAACCTGGAATTAAATTTTACATCCTTTGCA
This sequence comes from Centroberyx gerrardi, assembly GCF_048128805.1. Taxonomy (NCBI): domain Eukaryota; kingdom Metazoa; phylum Chordata; class Actinopteri; order Beryciformes; family Berycidae; genus Centroberyx; species Centroberyx gerrardi. Next base: position 6,536,735 of record NC_136006.1, on the reverse strand, counting down.
CGTTTTATTAATTCACTTCATTGTTTGATAATGTTTTTTGTACATTCAGTCTTCATTTAAAGGCATTTAAAGGCAGTAATGTATGCCATTAAACTGGTGAGGTCGGCCTCTCTGCTTTAAAGAGCTGCTAACCGTAAAATAATTTCATTAGTCTGGGTTTCAGTGGAGAGTTTTAGTGTCCCATGATGGTCTAAATGCGGTTTCACAGACTTTTACACCCTGACAAGAATACAATTCTGGAGGGAAACAGTGAATACTTAAAATTTTGGAGCACGAAAATGGTCAAATAAAGATATTGAACATCAAAAAACCCACATCTTTGGGTATAGAATGTGAAGATGTGAATCAGTGTGTGTGTGTGTGGGTGTGTCTTGTGTGTGTGAGTGTCTATGAGTGTGTGTGTGTGTGTGTGTGTTTTTTGGGGTGACTCATCACTGGGACAGAGGCAGAGCTGAGTGAGCTTCAAACGGGGCTGAGGCTCCTTGGGGGTCCATTATAGTGGAACTGACATGGCTCTAATGATGCTGCTGTGACTCCGGCAACAAAGGTAGCAGAGGGGGTTCAAGGGAAGGATGTCCCCATGACGACAGGCTGACTGACAGCTCCCGGGTCGGCGCGGACAGCAGGAGGGCGGGACTCCTGCACCGACGCGCCCCGTGATTTGTTGTCGGTGAGTTTGATTGACGTCTGACGGTGACACTGCTTCTACATTCTGACCGCAGCGAGTGTCACCGTGAAAGGTAGAGCGACGAGATTAGATCTTCTTCAAAACAGCTTTCAACCGGCCCGTTTTATCAAAAGCTGTCCAACAATCACCAAATGCAAATATGCAGAGAGAAAATGCAAAAAAAAAAAACACACTCTAAACAAATGGAGAGTGCAGTGGTAAACACATATACACAATATACACACACAGAAAATGTGTGTTAGGGTTCATCCAGTAAGGTCGATACCAATACTTTTTAATACCAATACAATTTTTAAATTTGATGATTTTCATGCCCACAAAATTACAAATATTACATATTTCCACCAGAATTGTATTCTTGTCAGGGTGGAAAAGCCTCTGAAACAGCACTCAGGCCTTTATGTGACACTAAAACTCTCCACTGAAACCCAGACTAACTCCGGGATACATTCCTGCCTTTAAAAGAAGAATTCATACACAAAAAATGAAATTGAACAATTGAATGAAAAAAGAAAACGTGCAAAAAATACGTTTCATTGCAGTTTTTCCAGTCTGTTTTCATGTAGCTGCGGTCAAGGAGGAACCTCCATCACATCAGCAGTGGACGACGTGACAAAATCTGATATTTAATATATTTAAAGGCAAATAGCAAACAGATATGTCAGTCAAACCCTTGTGTCTGCGTACACTCAGGTATTCATTCTGTGAAAAATACAGGAAAGCACCCACCAAGTATATAAATCCACATATCCGACACCAACGCAAGCGCGCACACACACACACACACACACACACAGAAAACTGACAGAAAACACAAGTAAACACAGCCTGGATTTTGAGATAGTGGTGTTGTTGATGTTTTAATGACAGGTGCTCTATTACCTGAGCGAGACAAGATGAAATAACAGCCAAGTTACAGTTAGCCGCTTCCAGTAACTGATGATCTCCACTACGGCTGATTAAACCAGCGACAAATAAGAAAATAGCCCCACCGATGGGCTCCTGAAACTCTCTGAACAAGGCTGCACAGAAAAGCAAAGACTGCCATCGCTGTCCAATTACCGGAGAAATCTGGGTGTGTTCCCTCTCGGAGAGTTTCACCACGTCAGACGCTTGTGACATTGAAATTGTATGACTAACAGCGGAGAAATAGACTGGAGAGGGGACGAAAATTTAGGCCTGAAATGTGTTATCAAATCACAGATAGGGAATGAAAGAGCGAGTCGAAATACGGGCTGAGATGAGAGCAAGATGAAGGAGCTACGAAAGAGGGAATTGAGTGATTTTTGAAAGCTTCTTCTTCTATCCCGTCTTGCTTGTAACACCGAGATCCACAGAAACTAAACCCTCCATTCATGCACACAAAGGAGAAGGGTGGAGCCGGGTGTCTGCATGACACTGCAGCGGACCGACAGGCTGAGGGAGGTTTGCCACGCAGGGAACGGAGACGCATTTTTAACAGTGTTTGTACATGAACCGTAGGGCTGCTTTCCAATTAGCTGAAGGTGTTGGCCATGTTTACATGCCTCAGCGGCATGTCAACAAGGTCGCCACCCAAAACTTCACAACAACAAGCACACTGGAACACGATCAGATGGCTCGTACCTAATACTGTTTTGAAATGCACTGCTTCAAATCAAATGTACGAGTATTTGAACAGTTTCGTTCCAAAATGAGGAATCCAGCAGAAAAAATGTGATACCTGCTCTGAAAAAATGACTGCTGGAATGAAAGAATAACTCACTTTTTATTATTAAATTATTTTTTTCCTTTACATTAAAGGATAGTAGGATAGTGGATCTTTTGATGTATTTTTATATTGAATCAGGTCTTTTTTTTTTCCAAAATAGATAGAGTTTTGAAATGAAACTTGTTATTTGGTACATGTAGATAATTGTTTTATACACTCCTTGAGGTCAGTTTGAGAATTAGAAGATGCACTGAAAATACCCAAGATGCCCTGATGACAAGTTTACATGTACAGAGTTGTCAAAGACTGCAGCATTTCTGTATCAACTTAATTTCCACCATATCTAATGTGTATAGCCCCAGGACCACGCAATCTATTTTTACATGTTAAAGCCTCACTAATATGATGAATATCGTCCATGCGTGCACGCCCATGAGAGGAATCCATATTCCTGGATGAGTCACAGAACATGAATCAAGAGTTTCTATGAGGATTATGTTCTTATTTTCTAAGATGTTGATGCGCACTTATGACTTATTTGTTTACTCGCTTCACATATCAGAAACTAGGCTGGCATTCCGCCGCCACATGACACAATTGTATGCATGATTGAGCAAATCACTTACTCAACCGAGCTTATCCGTCCAGATGAGTCTGCCTCTGTCTGCCTGCGAATGTTGCAGAGGAGAGAGGCGGAAATCAATGCTGAACTTCAAACGCAGTGTCTCAGATCAGATGGAAATCCGCCGATGTTCGACACGGCCGCATACTGTAGTGTTTTGAAGATGAGAAGTTCGTATGCAAAATCGGTAAAGTATTCTGGGTTGTTTTTTTTTCTCTCCATCACACCCCCAGAACACGATATTTGAGCCTACACTTGGGTCTGCATTCAAAGCGAGCCTCCAGTGATTTCATCCTACTCAAACAACTCCAACCGCAGCCCCAGTGTTTGTCTTCCCAGCAGAGACGTAATAAGCGGTGACACAGGAACCTCCTGGGCGTTTGAGACACCGGCCCTCCGGTTCTTTAATAGGGTCAAATTACAGACATGCAGAGTGAGGTTAGGGCCTAAAAAACTGACTACTCCCCAATGACAAACTCCTCAGCCTCCTCAAAATGAAAAACCCATTAAACACCCGCAACGCCTCGTCGCCTCTCAACAGCACTCCGCGGTCCAAGGCATGAAAGCGGGGGAGATAAAACGGAAACGTTAAATAGGAAAACATCAGAAAGTTTTCTCCAATCCACCCCCCTCCCTCTCCCTCTCCCTCTCCCTCTCCCTCCCCATCAAAGTGTATGAGAGAGGGAGCGAGATGCGAGGAGATGACGGACCACCGTGAGAGAGCGAGCGATGGGAGGCTCACAATTTGTTTTCTCTTTTTGTTTCCTGCTTCTTCTTTTTTTCATCTCGCCGTCTCAGGCAGTTTTTTGATAAACAATAAGGAGAGCTCCAGAAGGATGAAGATATTTTCATTTTTGGCTTTTGCCTCATAAACAGACAAACGTTCCGAAGACAACGTGGTTAGAAATGATGAATATATAGCCAGTAGCTTTAATATCTTCAGTACTCGCCACGAATGTGGCAGAGAACATAATGGTGTATTAGATAATGATACAAAACAGGGGAAAAGACACTGCTATAGTCCTATGTTTTGTATCGTATTGGCAATGTCTTACTACAGGCCCAGGTAATTTTGAGCAGTGCTTAATGCAGGATAACGACAAGGCTGCTCTTTTATGGCTTTATAGTTTAGAGGCACTGAAGAGTGGTTAATATATGAAACTGCTTGTCAAATAGTTGGGCTTTCTAATCCTGGCTTGATATGGCCAGGAGGATGATATGGATGAAGAACCAGGTTTAAGATACATCATTAAACCAGTGACTGCTCTTTTCTAGCCACAGTATAAGGAAAGTGTCTTGATACCTTGAGACCAGGTTTTAATCCCAAATTCAGCAGTTCCACCTGGGTCAGAAAGCTTATGTAGACCCAATGGCCTACAGTGTTGAGGCTAAAACAATACCCAACCAAACCAAGACCTGTGACTGCTCTGATCTAGACTTAATTAGCCAAGAACGCTGGCTAGCTAGCTGGTTTGTTGGCTGGTTAGCTAGCCTGTCAGCTAACGTTACAACTCACTATCCAGGTAGTGTATATCAAGCCAAACAGTCGGCAAGCCAGGATAGCACCAGGCCAGCTAGCTGACTTGTTGGCTACTGGCTGGTTGGCTGGCATATCTACTAGCTGGCTCGGTGCTAGCGCTATCCTGGCTTGCCGACTGTTTGGCTTGATAGCCAGCTGACCGGCGGAGCTGATGTGGCTGGCTGACCGGCACTGGCTAGCTGCAGTGGAAGGGATGTCTGGCTTGCTGGTGTACTGGCTAGATGACTATCTGCCTGGCTGTATTTTGGCAGGTTGGCCTCCTGACTCACTGGCAGGTTATACAGGCTAGTTGTGTGGATTTACTGGCTGTCTACAGTGGCTGACAAAACAACAGGACTGACTCACTGGCTGCGATAAACTGTCCCTGGGCTGCGTGGTCCTGTTTCAGAGAGCAAGCATCGCCCTGCTGATAGGAAACGGGCCCCTTAATCACTGCCTTCATATTACATGAACAGGCCCGGTCTGACCAGCCCGCACCCACAGCCGGCCTCGCCTTCACTTTAGCCTTTAAGATCCTCAGCTATCCATGTCTTCATTTCTGCCTGTTTTCACTGTGTCTTACAGCTGGCAGTGTATCTCATGTATCTCCTTGGGCTGGATCATGATACATTTGGATTGCTGTTGTTTTTCAGTTTTTTTCCCCCTCAGTTCTTGTAAAAGTAAACTTTTTTGGAGATGCACATATATATACGCACAACACTTCCAGTGTGCAAGTGCTGCTTCCAAATCTGAAAATATGTGGTTCATGTAAATGATATACGGCCACACTGGATACGGACTGAAATGGTGGATGGTATGAAAGCTCCCCGTGTCGTGTTTCTGTAGACAACAGTGAGATAAGTAACATCTAAAATAGTAAATGAAACTGCCATATCACCTAGCTCTTTCATTGTCAAGTTCTGTGAAACTAAAAAAAAAAAAAAAAAACAGGCATTATTTATTCATGTGAGAGTGTTCCTGTGAGAGCAGAACAACAAAGCAACACAGGCAGACAACGCGTCCATAGGAAAAACATTTTATTGAAAAACATTTTCAGTTCGTAACAGACTGGTGGAATGTGTGTCATTTTTCCTCACTTTTCATTTGTTTTAAATTTTTGAATGTTGAAACCGTTTTTCACGGCCTGGCCATCTCATACTGCAAGGGGGGGTTAGGGGGGGGGGGGGGGAGGAGGGGGGCAACAGCCACCCGGTAACCATGACAGACTAAAGAAAACCAGGGGTAGACGAACAAAACAATGCAATTATAATACTGTGTTACTTACAAACTGGACTGAAATCAAATCATAAACAGAACAAAAAAAGAAAAAAAAAACTAATTCAATAAATATTTATGGTACACACTTATGGCACAAATATGCAGCAGTCGGTTTGGCAACTTTTCTCTCATTTTTTTTTAAACCAAATTACCATGGAAACAGTGCAAAAGGGGAGGGAGTGGGAGGACACGGGCTTTCCAACGAGCGCTAGCTAAAATACATAGCAAAAAATTCAAATTTTATACAAAACATCTTACTTTAAGAGTTTATAAAAAAATGTTTTTATTGGGTTCTGGTCAATATTTACACAAGCTATTTACCAAAAAAGTAGTATGCTCTGTTTTACTGAAGTGTATTCCATTTTTTCTGTACTTTTTTTCCATTTACTTTCCTAAAAAGGTGAATAAGGCTATCGTAACAACCCAGGATCCATATACAATACAAACATTAATGTATTTACAGTTTCTTACCTACAGAAGTACGGTGCAAAATTACTGAGTCAAGTGACCAAGGGCTGACCATACGAGCAAGGCATTTTACAGTAGCCTGAGGTGCTTCTCCTAGCCTGAACGCCAACACTCTCACAACATCGCTGCGGCATCTCACGAGCGGCTGAGCAAATCAAACCAAGTCGGCGCTGGGAGAGCGTTAGTCAGATGACGGCTAGGAGAAGGACGTCAGATTCAAAGAAACTAATAAGATTGTCATATTCTGCCGCAGTCAGACAGCAACTAAACAGCCATTTGTTTGTGGTGTATGTTTTTTTTTTTCACCTTTTCTTAAATACCTGTCCAGGTGTGATACATTTTTTTAATGGTTTCATTTTTCACAGTTTACCTTTGTACTACGGCACATAGTCAAAACAGAAAAGGTTAAAATAATACTACAAATGAAAAAAAAAAAAGAAAGAAACTAACAGCAGGCTCGTGTGACGTACTTTGCTAGTTTTGTGTCATTTTGTTTGTTGTTACATCTTTCAGTGGTTAAGAACACTTTCCATAGGTGTTTTTTTTCTCAGAATTGATTAAAAAAATAAATAAAAATTGCATATTTGCGGATTTTGTAGCCTCTTAGAGGCACAAACCTCAGATCATACAAGGCTTGGCTTTTCGGTGAAATTTGATGTTCTTCATGAACGAATGACAATGTTAATGACGGGCTGATATACAGTATGTTTGGGGTTTGGCCTTAGTCACAATCGAGTCATAATGTCCCTAAGCCAAAGATAACAATGAGTGTGAGTTAACTGAAGTTACCGTCTACCACGATATAGACTTGCTCAAGAGGAGGTACATACACACGTACACACACACACACACACACACGTACACACGCACTGAGAAAACATGGAGGGTGTTTATGAGGAGAATCGGGGCACTGGGTGTTCGTGGGAATCGTCCTTTGGGAGATGCTACAGTGAGTGAGTGTGGGAGACACAGCTACTCTGCCCTTGTGTACACCCATGTGAGCTATTTCGGGTCAGATAACTCTTCTCCCCTCGGGCCAGGGTCCGGCTGCCCCCCCCTTAGTCCCCTTCCCAGGACCTAGCCCTGTGTCTCTGGAAGAGGCAGCCGCCTGGGCGAGCGCTCGTGAAAATATGGGACTCAATGGGTCAAGAGATATCAAATAATCAAAAACCTAGCTTGCATAATGTGCACTTATACCATAATATATTAACGTTACTTCTTCTTCTTCTTCTTCTTCTTCTTCTTCTCCATACCGCCTGACAACACCTGTGCTCTATGTGTCTATCATAAATAAATTCTGCTTTTTCATTGTTGTTTATTTTTTTTTTACTTTTTCATCTTTTTAATGTCCTTTTTTAAATGTACATCTATTTTGTAAAAAAAAACCAAAAAAAAAACAAAAGGAAAACGAAAACTCACAATATGGAAATGCTAATGAAAATCGAGAAACAGTGACAATGTAAGTAGATGTCCCTGTGCTTTTTGAACATGAATAGGAGAGCACCGGTCACTCTGATTTGGGCCCTTGGGGCACCCTTACTCATCCTCGGACCCCTAGGGGTAAACATTACAGTACCTGGAGCAGCTTCCGCCGCCGGCTGCGCTAACCTCAACTAGACCTGGGGCCTCTTCTTCACTTGATGCAAAAACGGCAGTAAGGCGAGTTGGATTTCTTATTGCCCTAACACTTTCCCATTTGAAAAAGGCCAGTTTCTGAAAAGTTCAGGCTAGCCCTCGCTACTTAAGTTTACCTTTAACTGTCCCTGACTGGCGGGATGCAGCTGCTCTCCTATCTCTAGCTATCACTGTCTCTGTCTCCGTGTCTCTCTGTGGACAGGCGTGGAGGGTGGAGGTACCAAAAAGGGTTAAAAGTGCTGCTCTATGTATATGAAAGTCCTCCACCCTTCCCAGAAGCCACCTGGGCAGACCTGAGTCCACAGAGGGCCGACGATGTGCGCCCTGTCCCCTTGGCGAGAGGGCGCTAAATAAAAAAACCCTCGCTCCCGCCGCTCCTAGCCAACGGGCCGCAATGTGTGGGTCACTTGTGTTTGAACGTCACGTACGATATGAGTTCTGATAACAACACGTCACTAAAGGAAAACAAAACCTCTATCTGCACTTGAACTATACCAGGGTATGAAAACCAGATATGACCCAAAAAGAAAAATAAGAATAGTAAATGCTGACGATACAAAAAAAAAGGGAATCTTTTTTTTTTTCTCAAAACCTTCAAGTAACATCTGAAAGAATTGTTTCGCTAAAAACATAAAATGCAATCTGGGAATGAGGAGAGGTGGTGTTGTCCGCGCTAAGGACCCAAACAGTTCACAATGACTGATAAGAGAGTGTGTGTGTGAGTGTGTGTGTGTGTGTGTGTGTGTGTGTGAGACGGTGAGCGTGTGGGTGACAGGGTGAGTGGGTGATCTCCGTGAGTCAGTCAGGAAAGTCCCGGAGAGGATCGCTGAGAATCCCTCTCCTTTTCCGCTTCCGGCTGGTTAAATCCACAGAGTCTCTCCGGCTATAGCGAGCGACGGCGGCGGCGGCCATTTTGTGACGTGAGTTCATGGTCATGGCCCGTATCCTCCTTTTTACCTCTCCTCCTCTCTCGTTTTTTTTTTTTTGTTGTTGTCTCTTTCCCTCTCTTTTCCAAGCAGTAGTCTCTCTTAAGGTGAGGCCAAAAAAAAAAAAAACTCCTTCCTCTCCTCTCCTCTCATCTCATCTCACGCCCCGGGAAACCTTCGCATCCATACATCCGTCTGTCCTTCCCATCCGAGAAAAAAAAAAAAAAAAAAAAAAACCCAAAAAGAAACACACACGCTGCACACATCTGTCCGTCTTTCTGATCCCCCACAACACGAGCACAACACGCAGCTCAGTTCCCGGTCGTAGTGCACAGAAACAAAACGGGGGGAGCGACATCGGCGGGACGGGACGGGGGCGGGGGCGGGGGGCGGGAGGTGGGGGGGGGGGGGAGAAGAGATTGTCCTCCTCGATTCTTCCCTTAAAGCCCCAGAGAGCAGCAGTGGCGGCAGCGGCCTTCTCCCATCCCATCCCATCCACAACAACCTTGTACTAAGAACGAACCAGCACGACAAAAGTATCGGTAAGATTTTAGAAATCAAAAAAAAAAAGAAAAGGTAGCAACAAAACATCAGAGGAGAGGAGGAGGAGGAGGAGGAGGAGGGTTGACAGAGATTGAGAGAGAGAGAGAGAGAAAGAGAAAGAGAGAGAGAGAGAGAGAGCGAGAGTGTTCGCGGGTGTGCCGGCGTGCGCCAGACAAAAAACCAAAACCCCGCTCTGCCCAGGGGATCGATCCCATGTGTCTCTTCGCTTCAAAGCTCCGGCTCAGACCTTGTAGTAGATGTTGGCCGGGCTCTGCGGCGGCATCTCCTGAACGATGTAGACCGGGTGGCCGTAGTCGCCGCTGACCTTCTCGTAGTGCGGGCAGAAGACGCTGTCGGCAGTCCTGAGCGGGATGATGATGTCGCTGGGCTCCGAGCCGTTGTTGTTCCCGCCCCCGCCGCTCCGCTTGGGGGTGGCCAGCGTGCTGAGCGACAGCGTGGCGGCGTGCTGCGGCGAGTGCTTGCGGTGCCGCCGCCGGTACTTGAGCAGCAGCAGCACCAGCATGATGATGATGATGATGAAGATGACGCTGCCCGAGGCGATGCCGGCGAACAGGGCCACCTCGGAGCCGATGACGCTGGACGACTTCCCGCCGGCGCCGTTGTTGCCCTCGCCTTCTCTGGGCGATACACCTGGGAGAGAGGGAAGAGAGAGAGAGAGAGAGAGAGAGAGAGTTAAAGGACTGAGAGTTGATGTCAAATGAGCAGGGGGTCTCAGAGGTTTGGGAGTTAAAGGAGGAAGTAGAGGGTCCTCCTTTCAATTTTTATCACAGTGTTTCTTTCTTTTTTCAGTCACTTCCTGCTTTTCCCTTTCACTCGCCGCAATCTTTTCATCTGCCCACAGTGAAGGTGTGAGGCAGGCAGGCCGGGAGCACAATGGCTGAGGAGTGCGGCCTGCCTCTAGAAGGCTTTTGTATAAAGGTCACATTCGATCGGCGGCTATTCAAATTCAGCTGGTGGTGGCTGCAACCTTGAAACTAGGGCAAGCGCAGCCCGATACAAGATACAAAGGCTGGGGTAGATACGGGCAAATGGCACTTAGATAAATTGCATTTTGAAAGACACAAAAAGGAACTTCATTTTCTAACTAACAGCAGCGGGGGGAAAGAAAAAATAACAAAAGAGATATTCGATGTCATCGTGACACATCAATTATGAAAGCCAAGCTGGTGCTCTGACTCCCAGCGATGGACGCTCTGGTCCACGTCCAACACTCAAGGGCGGGTCTGTTCCGTTCTCCCCCAGGATACGAGCTCGTTCCCTGGGCAGGCGGATTACCGTGTCTCCCTGTCTGGCGCTGTTTCCCCCGAGGGCCGAAAAACTGCTTTTGCCGTGGTAAGGGGGGGAGCGGAGATGGGATGGCAGCGAGCCCAAAGCAAGGACCCTTCCGTTGTTTTACAAGGGGATTATGCTGCCTCAGACACTCTGCCCATAGCACTCTGACGGCCCATATGCTCCTGCTCTCTGGGCCCAGGATGGAGGGATGAGACGTTAAAAAAGAAAAAAGAGAGGAGAGGAAAACGGGGAGAGCAAGATGCTGATGTCGGCAGATCCCGGTGCCAGCGTGGATTTAACGGGCGGGATGGCAGGTCTGCGCGGCCGTTGTCGGAGGGATTTGGGAGTGCAAACAGAAGCGCGGTGCCTGGCGACGCCGCGCCCTCCCCGAATCGGGACAGAGACGCGAGGACTGGAGGACTGTTTATATAGGTCAGCTTGTTTTTGTTCTTGGGCCTTTCCTCTTTTTCGTTTTTTCTGAACACAGCTCATTGCGGAAATTGCCGGCTTTTTTTTTTTTTTCCTTGGGAGATTTTTAACTGCAATATAATAGCAGAGATAAGAACACTCTGCACGTACGTATGTGTGTGTGTGTGTGTGTTTTCGTGTGCAGAAACAAGTGTGTGTCTGTACTAGGAGCGGGTCGTTAAAGATGGTAGACAGCGATCGGATCATTTTCCTGAAAATGTCACTTTCGGGCCGGGGCGAGGCTGGAATGGGGCCGGGGCGGGGATCCCTTATAAGTCCTTGAGAAGCCGGAGATGCCTATCAGTTTTATGGGCAACATTCAATTACCGCCTGATGAATCGCTGACCTTTCTCTCCTGCACTTTCACACACACACACCTCACTGCCCCCTCACACACACACACACTCGCACACTCACTTAGCGCTATCCTCTTAGCGCTATCTGCTCTTAGCTGGGACTAACAGTCGCGGTCCCAAATGCCACATTGTTTCGATAAATCCTCCTCTCAATTACCGGTTTCCCGGGATTTAAGCCGCAAAAAGGCGTTCTCACCTGGCTTCTCCAGCACTTCGTTATTTGGTTTGTAGGTGTCCTTGCCTTCCGGGTGCTTGGGAGGGTAGGGTAGTCTGGTGGGGTTGTCTTTGGGTGAAATAGGGTCAGAGGGATCTGGAAAACACAGATAAGAAACACAGGAATTAATGGTGGATTGATTTTTTTTTTCCACAGTTGTTCAACCTGCCATTAATGAATTTTCACTCCATCTGAAAAAGGCGTTTCCTCCAAGGTTCTTTGAGGAATAAATTGTACTTTAGGAGCTATTATGAAATTTGAAAACCCACTTGAACCTCTAAACGCTTCCTCACTACTATTTAAAAACTCATTATGAGTTCCACAAAGCACCTTGCGATTCCTCATGCGGCCAAGTTTTTCTTCACAATTTCTGCAATTCAACCGATTCCATTTAAGAGCAAATTGTTTTTTTTTTTTGTAGAGCCACATATGGCTCTTCATGTTCTGGATGGTACTGTAATGTTCCATAAAGGATAGCTAATGGCTGCTTTTGGTTCTGTAATGGATCCATATGGTTCCAATGGTGCTAAAATGGCTCTCAATGTATCTGTGGTAGTGCTAAAGCTGAGCAGACCCAAAATAGCCACACTGAATGGTGGTGTAATTGTCTGAGCATCTGCTGTCACTAGTCTCAGTTTGAACTCTACGCACCGTCGAGTCTCAGCCACACTGTCTGAATAGAAGACTTCAGCGACTATCAGTTCAAGTCCATTGGATTGTAAGATAGAGGCGGCAGCGCCAAATGGGAGAAAAGTTTTCTAGGTACCGCTGAAAGGTCTGTGGGTAAGGTTAAGCACCTATTCTCAACACTAGAACTGATTTTCGGTGCTATTAAGCAGATTTTCTTAGCACTAGAACTAATTTTCAGTCCTGTTCGGCACCTATTCTTTCCTCTCTCAGAGTGCAGCAGCTCTGATTAATTCCCTGACCTTCAGCGGTTCTCAGTGGCGCTGAGGCTGGTGTTGACGAGAGGGGCGACCTCGGGAAATTACCGCGTTGGGTGGCGGCCGCGCGACTGATTTATGAATAATCATTGCCATTAATTAAGAACGAGGGCCGGGTGCCGCCGCCTCATAGAGGACAGCTGTGCTCTGTGCCTGCGTGTGTGAGAGAAAGAGTGTGTTTCTGTGCGCGTGTGTGTGCCTTTGTACTTAGGTGGCATATGCAGAAAGCCCGCTTGGGGGCTGTGTGTGTGTGTGTGTGTGTGTACGTGCATGACGCATGTGGTGACGTGCACGCAGGTGGATCACGGTCGGTGTGTGTTTGCGTGCGTCTCTGCTGAGTTTGCATGTGTAGAAAGCCTTCTGGAGGAGTGTGTATCACACCAGATGCTTTCAGTGCATGTGTGCGTGCATGCATGTGCAATTGTGTGTGTGTGTGTGTGTGTGTGTGTGTGTGTGTTCCAGGGCTTCCGCTAGATTACATCTCATGCCCCTCGCAGCCCCAGGTGTCATGGAGACGATGGAGCTGCATGCTGCACAACCTCCTATGACCTTATTAGGGCATGTTCGGAGTCTCATACAATTTTGCACAATGTATGAGGCCTGCGCTGCGGCTGCCTGCTCCCGCCTGCAGGCACTCACGACCGTAATGCAATAATACAATACTCACTTTGTCCCACTTTCATGATTATCTTCATGGACTTGGTCTTGCACACTCCCCCTTCCTGGTTGTCGATGCCCTCCATGGTGCCGTTAGACGTAGCTGCAGAACGACAAGAGGGAGCAGAGAGAGGAACAAGGTTAGAATTAGCTGTCACCGCGAACATATAGTGCAGAATACAACAGGGAAGACGTGTGGCCTTCTATGCGTCAAGCCTATCTGGGAAAACCAGCCAGTTACCGAAGACGACAGAGACACTGAAAAGCGTCTATCAGGGAAGGATGTGAGTCACCACCCCTTAATAAAGTCACATTTCACCCCCTCATCACCTCAGTCGCTCTGCACCGGCGGAATATTTCACGTCCCCAAAGTCAATTAGCTTGAGTAATTGTGACTGTAATATCTCTAACTGGGCTGATGGGCCCTGTGAAGCAGGCAGTTAAGGGAGGTGAGGAGAGGAGAGAGAGAGAGAGAGAGAGTGAAAGTGAGACAACGGATGGGAACGACGGCTGCGGTGACGGCGGCCATCTTGGCACGCCGCAGGAAATTCTGCGGTGGCTTATTGTACATTAGCGCTAACGACACTCCGGAGAGTGGTAGCCGGTTATTAAAGAACACACTCTTGGATTTTAAAAGCACTCAAAACGCTCAGATCTAAAACCCAAACCTGCTGCCGGGCTTAAAGACGGAGGAGAGATGTGCTGACAACATAAAAAAAATGGAAGGACGTAAACAAGAGGGGATGAAAAACAGTAAAAAAAGAAAAAAGTAAAAAAAAGAGGGCACTTTTCCAGGAGAGGCACAAGAAGGAGGCGAAATGAGGGAACAGAGGGAGGTGATAAATACCTCAATGGCCCTTAGATAAAAAGAGCTTTAAGGAGCTAAAAAACTGTTTAAACACAGGAGAAAACAGAAGCGCACCACTAAACACTGTGTTTAAGGGAGCGGCAGCAGATGTTGGAGAGGGAGCCGGGCGGGAGGTGCGGGCCGTCCCGCCTGCGACAGGGGGCAACAGAACGGGCCCCATAAACAGATGCTGCGAGGCCTTTTAAAATTGGAAACTGAGAGATTATACATTTGATAAAAGAAACTTGTGTCAAACTGAGGCCGCAGACACACACAAACACACACACACACACACACACAGGCTGGAGCTAGCTACCCTGCCACAGCACCATCAGCTGGCTGGTTTCAATCCCATCAGCCACTGCAGCTACAGCGTCTCTCTCCATGTTGGATCTCACACTCGCACCAGTCAGATTTTTCTCTGCTTTCGATCCGCCGGACGCTGCGCTGCCCCCGGAGGCGGCGGGCAGAACTGCAGCTAGCTTGGGCGATGAGAGGGAAGTGTGGAGGGGATGGAGGGAATGGAGGGATGGAGGGAGGGAGGGAGGGTGGGTATCGGAGGGGTGGAGGGGGTGGGGGGGTGGGGGGGGGGCTTGCGGTCTATCAGGTCAGTAACACAGAGGCTAACGAGCTGCCAGGGCTTAGCGGCTTGGCTTCCCGCCAGCGTGCAGTGGCCCGCATTCACTCCAACTGCCCCTCCACCCACCACCCCGAGCCCCCTCACTCCCTCCCCCTCCTCTTCTTCCTCTACCACCCCCCCACCCCCCTCCCTCGCCCCCCTCGCTCTGACCGCCATCCGCAGGCGCCTGCTACCACCACCACCACCACCTCCACCCAACCACCTTCCTAACCCTCGGCCCACACTTCTATCCCCTTCTCCGTCTTGTCCTGGACACGCTCCCCCCCCCCCCCCCCCCCACCACACACACACACCCCCACCTCCCTCCCCAATCTCCCCTCCCACCCCCCCACCCCCCCGCTGCACCCGAAGCCCTTTTCATCAACTGGAAGGGAATTTAAAGGCAGGTGCTTCGGCGCAGTCCCTATGAAATTCAAAAAAAATAGCTTTGAAATATTAAGCTCTGCCTCTCGCTCTCTCTCTCTCCCTCTTATTCCTTCGCTTCTTTCCTTCTTTTTTTTCCCCCTCCCAGCTACCAATCATTTTGATCCGGATCCCCTTGCTTCAATAAGATGGTGATGGGAGCGGACACAAAGAGCATGTTAACAAGGACTCCCTCCTTCCCTCCCTCCCTCCCTCCCTCCCTCCCTCCCTCCCTCCGCCTCGCCTCCTCTCTCTCCTCCTGTCTCTCTCTCTCTCGCTGACCTATGGCTTTCTAGTGGAGGCCGAAAAGCACATTACAGACAAAGCTCCTTAAAGGCTTGTGCTTCTGTGCCTGTGTGTGTGTGTGTGTGTGAGGGTGTGTGTGTGTGTGTGTGTGTGTGTGTGTGTTCAATTCATAAACCTGTTAGCACAACGGACAAGGATTCTGCAATCCTGATGTACGGCAGGATGTCATTAACCATCTTAACACTGTTTACTTTATTGTGTGATTAGCGCTGTTTAACGATTAATTGATGAGTGTGTGTGCAGTTGTGTATGTGTGTGTGTGTGTGTGTGAATGCATATGTGTGTGTGTGTGGTGTGAGCAAAAACCATCCGTGCATAACAGGTCAGGGTTCAGAGGTCGCGCAGGGCCAGTGAACTGAACAGAAGGTTTATGTAGGTCTCATCTGCCACTCATATCACTGCTGCATCACCTCCATTCTCATGCCCTCCTTTCCTCCCTCCCTCCCTCCTCACATCCCTCCTTTCCTTTGCCCTATAAAACCGTTTAACACATCAGCACCCGTCTAGAAAAAACACCAGAAACACCTTCCTAAAACATCAACTTTTTTTTTCTCAGCTGCAACCCCCACAAAGTCCTTATATGTGCAGCACTTTTAAACTTCTTCTTCCCCTTTAAAGGGTAAAACACACACTCGCTGCAGCCCGGGCAAGCCTGACTTGGATTTAAAGAGAATGTGATTGTTGAATCGGCTAATGCCGGCTGAATGACCGGCCAGGGCGAGCCGGGCCAGAGCCAGGCGGACTGGCTGACAGACTGGCCGGCTACAGGCTGGAGCTAACCAGGAGAAGCTAATCCGTAATGCTGAGGGAACACGGTGGAGGGAGGATAGACTTGGCTCCTACAAGGCCCCGCACAAATGGATTTACTCCCCAACTACCACTGGCTTTACAGCACCACAGATAAGACTCACAGGAAGGGAGAGAGAAAAGAAAGAGAGAGGGAGAGAGAGGGAGAGAGAGAGAGAGAGGTGAGGAGGGTGCACATACATAGAAGGAAAAACTGACGGAGACGGAGAAAAAAAGGGTGAGAGAGATTAACCCACCAATCCCAGAGGGAGAGAGAGAGAGAGAGAGAAAAAGAGAAGGGAAGAGAGAGCACCGGTTCAGCTTCTGCCTGACCTCCCCCCTCCCCCCTCCCCCCCCCCCCCCGACACCCAGAGAGAAACAATAAGTGAGAAATGAGCAAGAAAGACAGAGAAAGAGAGAGCTTTTCTTTTCTTTCTTTCTTTTTTTTTTTTTTATTCCAAAGCTATGTGTGATTTTTTTTTTTTTTTTTTTCTTTCCTTCCCTCACAACACATTCACTCCCAAACTGTCACTGTGGATTGCGGAGTCCATTTTCTCACAGCTTGCGCTCCGGCTGTATGGTTTAAGATGGGGTTAGCTGTGACGGGACGGCACCTCTGAAGCGTTTGGGGTTGAAAAAAGGCCCGCGACCGCAACGTTACCGCACACACACACACACACACACACACGCAAAAACACACTCCGCAAAGGGGGGGGGGAAAAGCCATCAGGAAAAATCACTCGCTGACTGTGACAAAGTACCGCTTTAGAGCAAAGTGACAGCTCAAGTGGGTCTGTGAAAAATGTACACACACACACACACACACACCTACACCCACAAGCATGCAACAACTACTCTAACACTTAGTCGCAAACAAATGGTAGAAGTGTGTCAGCAAAGTGTCCTCACTTTGAGTGTCAGTGTGTGTGTGTGTGTGTGTGTGTGTGAAAGCCACCTGTAAAATTAGCACTAGCATAAAACATCAAGATTTCATTCTCTCAAGCACGCGCCACTCCAATCTCCTTTCACCCCCCACCCATAGCAAACCCTGTCGCAAACACACCACAAAGTAACCCCCCCCCCAACACACACACACACACACACACACACACACAGACATACACATAGTCCTCCTCACCCTCCTTAACTTAATTTACTCCCGTTTATCAAATCAAGAGGGTGGAAAATCACCCTCTGTTTAATGAGACAGAGTCAATTGTGAGCTCCAATCGAGATAAAGAGTGTGAGCTCCTAACTCGATTTCCTGCTTTCTGCTAATGTAACTCCCCAGTAACAAGCCAACCTCCAGTACTACATGTAATTGAACTATTTGTTTCATTTAACATTTTGCTGTAGCTTGGTGTCTGGCTCAGCTAAATGCAGATTGTGTTTGTGTTTTTAGTGGTTTATTGCATTTTTGTCATTTTCAGGTGTAGTCAACTACTGCGACTGCCAAATATTATTAGTTATAAGAGAAATGAAGGGAATTGCAATTTTTCTATTTTTTGCAGTCATGTGATTCTGTATTATCTAACACTACAGAGGTAAATATGAGTAATTCTAAGTACTTTATCTAAGTAACTATAAGTTAGCAAAACCTGTATTTGCTGTAGCTCAACTTTCTCCATTGTGAAGAAACTAGTAGCTTGTAAAACTGCACTTTTCGAAGCAGCTTCCCCAACACTGCCAACCTCTGTGGGTATAATTAATACACAATGCACCGCCGAAAGACAATGCTGGGCCGCTCATAAATAGTGGAATAGAGCAAAGGCATGGCAACAAGGGAGGGATGGAGGAAAAGAGATTGAGGCGGCATCCCAGAAAGACAGAGAGGGAGACGGAAAGAGAGAGAGACAGAAAGAGAGAGAGAGAGAGAGTAAAGATAATGAATGAATGGACAGAATGAGGATGTGCCTCCGAGAGACAGGGAGAGCAGAGAGAGGAGAGAATGAGATCCGGAGGGACGGAGGCAGCTATGATCTAAACGGCGGGCGTAATTGCCGTCCGTCGGTTTGCCGTGGAGCGTGAAGCCGCCGTCGTGGCGCTGGGGTCGCGGGCCGGTTAGCGCCCCCCGTCAGCGCCGTGCGCCCTAATCGCCCGTGACAGGGGGCGCCCTCGCATTTAGGGACCCCAGCGACCCCCAGAAAGCTGGGTCACCCCAAATACCAAAGCCCCGGAATAATCACTCCACTCCCCGTCTCCTGCTCTCTCTCTCTCTCTACTAGCAGACACACACAAACATATTAAATCCACTAAATTATAACTGATTTAAAACTCAATTAGTACAGAATTATTACAGCTCCACTAGCTATTACTGCAGAGATTTAACAAGACTTTGCTTGCCGTTTGCCCCTTTCACCCCTTACATATTTCCCACACACACACACACACACACACATTAGCGCTGACTAGCATTGCCTCTGAATAATCCTGCCACCCATCCGCAATTAAATCTTCATCTGTGTGACTGAATGCAGTTTGACTCTCTGACAAGCGGAGGTATGCGCCCCCGTGATGCAGCCAAAAGGCCGGCGGTGCATTTTAAATTCGTGTCTAATTTAATGAGAGGAATTTCCCCCCAGAGCTCACGCCAGATTCACAAGACAATCGAGGGGAGCGGGGAGGCGACAGGACTATTTTCTGTTTTGACTGAAGAAAAAAGGTGATTAAAATCTTAATGGAATTTCCCCATGCATGTCTGCTCTGACTGTAAATTCAGCCTCGTCCTTCTTCTGCCCTCTTTAGCTCTTTTCTCTCTCTCTCTCTCTCTTTCTCTCTTCCTGTGCCCCCATTCCCCTTCCTCTTTAGCTCTATGTTGCTCTGCTCCCTCTCTCTCTCTCTCTCTTTCTATCTCTCTCTCTGACCCCTCCCTCTCTCTCTCTCTCTTTAGCTCTCTTTCTCTCTCTTCCCCCCCTCCCTTCCTCTTTAGCTCTCTATCGCTCTCTCTCGTCATTCTCATTCTCTCTGCCCCCTTTCCCTCCCTGTTTATCTCTATGTCGCTCTGCCCTCTCTCTCTCTCTCTCTCTCTTTCTCTCTCTCTATGTCTTTCTCTCTCGCTCGACCCCCCCCTCATCCCCTCCTCTCTCTCTCTCTCTCTTTAGCTCATGTAATCATCTAGCTCACTAGGTTCTCGGCTGCGGGCCATGCTGCCTCAAACAATCACATCAAACTCATCTGCTCTCAACTGGAGCAGCATTGTGCACTGCCACTTTAAAAAGGCACACACACACACACACACACACATATGCACAAACATATACACATGCAAGCGTACGCACAGTCAGAGAAATCTGTGCACACACACACAAATACAGCGGTTTCTCAACGCAAGGACACGCTGTATGCATATTCGCATGGAGAGCTGCATCATGCACACACACACACACACACACACATAATGAAGCATGCCAGAATGCATATACTGTACACTACACTAACAGATTAAGCGGCTGACAAAAGGATGCGTGTATGCGAGTCTGTTTTTCATTCGCCGCATGGGAAATGGATTTCAATGCCTTTCAATCTTCTTCCATCATGGCTCCAATGTAGGATGGGACAGTCAAATTCTGAGCCCTAATGTCACAGTTGTTTGAATCTGAAGGAGTGGAGGGGTGGGTGGAGGGGGGGGGACTAATCTAGGTCTAGCCTTGGCACAATACTTAACACAAGGCAGCGCTAATCCAATTGGTTGAGATTCAGATCCGTAGCATTGATGTGGGGCCTTGGCGATTGTGAGAAGAAATGGGAGGATTAAACGCCGGTTAATTAATTACGTATCGAGTGCTCACTCCAAAAAGACTAATGAAATCCTCGCGGTGAACTTTCTGAGGCGGTGACACACTCCGACGGCTCTTGGACAGGACTGGGGAGGGGGAGGAGGAGGAGGAGGAGGAGGGGGGTGAAGACACACACACACACACACACACACACACACACACCGAGATGGAGATACTCTCTCATACACAGACGTACACAGGGCAAGACATGCCCTAAGTATATACATTGATTCACTCCCGTACTTCTTTCGCCCTCGCGTGCAAACACACACACACACACACACACACAGACCTAGACACACACACAAATACACCCACGAGCGGAGAGGCACATATTGGCTTGCTCCTACACGGTAAAAAAAAAAACATCTCAACACAAACACACAAATCTTACTCCACCTACGCACACCTCTCCACATTTCTCTTATTCTGTCTGTTTTTTGTGTGTGTGTGTGTGTGCGTGTGTGTGTGTGTGTGCGTGCTCTACTCCTGGTGTTTACCCATGCAAAGCTGGAGCTTCTCCAAGCCACCGATTCAAGACAGGAACAACACTAAGAAGAGGCAACACAACGCCGCAACACGGCGCGCTGGGCCGCTTAAGCTGCGGGGCCGGGGCCAGCACTAGCCAAGAAGAGGCAATTAACAGCAAGAACGCGACACACTCCGATGGAGAAATAGCCCTCTGTTCCTCTCTCGCTCCCTCTCTCTTTCCTCTTTAGGCTACACATTAGCATTTTGGGTAACAGCGAAGGGAGGTGGGATGGCGGCGGCGGTGGAGGTGGAGGGAGCAGGAGGGGAGGGAGGGGAGGAAGGGGGACGTGTGAAATTGCAAGAACTGCAAAATTGGATTTTCTAGCCCTCTTTTTAAAGTTCCGGATTGAACTTCCCTCTGCTCTTTCTGTTCCAACTTGTCGACTCGGCAGGCTGATGAAGAGGAGGGTTTCCGAGTGGCGGAGGAGGCGGTGGGAAATTGAATGCGCTTGTCAGTTCAGCCTCCGAACTCGGCGAGCGCGTGAGCGATAGAGAGCCGCAGAGAGAAGCGGATAGATAGACGGAGGGAGAATTAGAGATAGAGAGGCAGAGGGGTTGTTGACTATTGTTGTTGACAGAGGGGAATGCACTGGTACAGCTGTGTGTGCACAGATGCTCCCAGCTACAGCTATGGCCTCCTTAGGGACAGTGTGTGTGTGTGTGTGTGTGTGTGTTATCAGTGTGTGTGCACGTTTGCCCCCGCCCCTCTCGCGTCTATCCACTGACGCCAAACATATATCTACATGTGTGTGTGTTGCCTTTCCCCACCCGTGTTCCACACTAACATCAGCAAAACCCCGTCTTCCAGACTCTGATCCCCTGTGATTCGGCGGCAGGAGCAGAGAGGCAGAGCACCAGGAGAACCAGGGTAAGTAAACACCAGCATCGCCTCATCAATAATTAACCGCAGTGTGTGTGTGTGTGTGTGTGTGTGGAGGAGGAGGGGGGGGTGTCTGAAGGAGAGTCTGGATGTTGAGGAGGAGATCAGGGGGACGTGTCTGTGTCTCTTCGGGCAAAAGCCTTTGTAGTCCCCCCCAACCTTCACACACACACCATATCTAACAGTGTTTGTTCAGCTTGTGTGTGGGTGTGGATGCTCATGCATGTGTGTGTGTGTGTGTGTGTGTGTGACCACCCTCATCAGGTACCCCCGTACAGTTTATTTACCACCAAATAGAATATTCAAAAGCTACAGCCCGTCTCCACCAGGCCTGTGTGGGTCGGTGTAATGGATTGAACCCGCTCTGTTTGCTCTAATATTTTTTGCGTGCGCACACGTCTCATCTGCAACACTAGGCGTGGAGCTGTTAGGGTGCAGACGGCGGCGGCGGCGGCGGCGGCCACAGGCGTGCACCATCATGCAACTATCCTGCAGCTATGACACATTAGTGACACAGCAGCCACTGTTTAAACACTGTTAAGTAGAGCTGAATAAGCACAGTGTTAACACTAAACCTGTTTTTTCTCAAACGGCTGCTTGCCCGACCGTTCCTTGTGCCGAGCGCGGAAGAAAATTTCAAATTTTCCAAATCATTTCCTGTGGAAACAACAAGGCGGCAGCAGGCAGCCGCATGCAGGCTGAAGTGAGACTTCTACAATGGCAAGTGGGACTTTTACAAAGGACACATTTGCTGCTACCTTGCACACACATTATGCAAAATCCAACTGTCTCAACCGTAGTTCAGTATTTGGCTAGAGTGCAGTATTTCCTGTTTCTGTCTCTCTGTTTTCCACTTGTCCTCTCCTGTCCTCTCCTCTCCCCAATCTTCTCTTTTTCTTATCTTCCCTTCCTTCCCCCTCGTGTCCTCCTTCCTCCCCTTCCTTCCACTCAGTCAGAAATATGGCCTTCCCCTACTGTGACAGCTCACAGATGGCTGTGGCAGAGCCTCACAGATGGTCCTATCCGCGGCACCCCCCCGTCAGCGCCACACAGATGGTTCAGTCCACCTCCCGTGTTTCAAACCGGGGGGCCGTCACTGAACCCCATCACAACTTCCTCCCAGGACGGCGCTAGTACATCATAGGCAATCAGGGAAACAGCGCGGCCGCACCTGCACCACGGGACTGGCTGGCAAGTCTTCTCTAACCTTGTGGAGAGCCAAGGGGACGGAGGGCGACTGCGCGGCCCGCGAGCCGCTTAGGATCGCACAGCTAGTCGGCCTGACGCATCAGAACTGCCCAGCGCAAAAAATACAGAAGTTTTCCAACAACTTTGACCAGTTTGGCATTAAGATATTAATGCTGGATCTTGCTAGAGGCTTGATACATACAAAATGCAAATCCCTAGGGGAGATAGTGCAAAGAGAATCTCTGAAAACACTACACACTGTGTCAGACAGCATCTTAGCATAACTTCAAACGGATATAAAATGTTTACAATCCGTTCATATCTCTGGGATCTTTCTTCTTAAAGGGGAAAATCCACCTTCAGATACTCTTAACACTGCTTGGTTTCATCAATCAGTGATGTTTAATGCATTCAAGGAGTTATTTTGTTTTTTCAAGTTTTTGTAATTTACCTTTATGTTCCCACTTTTCCCACAACATGCCTCATTACATTACATTACATGTCAAGTAATAAGTGCCTCATCTACCTTGAGACAGTGATTTCCCACAATGCCTTTCGACATGCGTTTTCGGTGTGAACTTGTTGCGTGAATAAGAAAAACACGCCACCAAACAACAAAATGGACCCAGAAATGCAAAGTACGTCGCCATATATCTGTGTTTAGGGTGGGTTTTTCCTTCAAATATACAAGGCGTCATTTCTCATGTGCTGTGAACTTACAGATGATGTAGTAGTCTTTCCCCCTGAAGAACTCCAGGCCCCACAGGTTGGGGCTGAACTCCTGAAACTTGAGGGTGAACTTGACGTCCTGGTCGGGCTTGACGCAGTTGAGGAGCGGCGTGTCGGCCTTGGTGATGGTGCAGCTCTCCAGCTGCTCCCTGGGCACCATGTACACCTTGTAATACTCCACGCCGTCGGGCACCCCGCCGTCCACGCGGGGGCACACAATGTCCAACTTATCCCCGATCTGCGGGTACAAAACCACGCCTTGGCCCGGCACGAATCTGGTGAGAGACGCAGGGAGGGAGGGAGGGAGGGAGGGAGGGAGGGAGGGGAGAGAGGGAATGGAGTCAGTTAGTCGCAGTAAATGGATGATGTGCCATTCATTATGTATTGGGGATTGGAGTGTTTGCCATTGAACCTCTGCATATCTCGCAAAAAAAGAGAAGTCGGCTTAATTATTGATGTGGTAATTACTGATTGGGTCCATTAATTTTTGATGATGAAGGATAATGGCTGCGTGTGTGTGTCTGTGTGTGTTGTGTGTGTGTGAGAGTGTAGTGCAAGTGACCCTTAGATCTGAAGATAAAATCGCAGAGCACAGTTTCACTTCAGCAGTGTGGCGGCGGCGATGGAAAGAACGAATAATTAACCAGATAAACGAGGAGAAGGCGGCGCGC